>NC_081414.1:548023814-548330272 GCF_030272615.1 Cryptomeria japonica | reverse complement strand
TTCAGATTCTCCATTATATGGACCGATATACGACTACCTCAAGCATAATATCTTACCAATTGACCAATCTCATAACCAAAGACGTAACTTTATCCAACAAGCTGCCCGTTACACCCTTACCACTGACACTTTGTATCGTCGAGGTCTCGATGGTACTCTTCTTCATTGCCTTGATCGTAATGATTCTGATTCTACTTTACACGAGCTTCATGAAGGTATTTGTGGCACACATTCAAGTGGCACTACTCTTGCTAAAAACCTTCTACGGATGGGATACTACTAGCCTACAATGGAGAAAGACTCATATCATTTCACCAAGAAATTTCCTAAATGCCAAATCCATGGTAATCTCATACATGCACCCGCACAGGAACTGCAGCCATTTACAACATCCTAGCCCTTTTGTCAGTGGGGACTAGACTTAGTTGGCGAAATTCATCCTTCATCTTCAAATGGACACAAGTTCATTATAACAGCAACAGAATACTTTACCAAATGGATAGAAGCAGTTCCCATGACCACAGTGACAGGGAAACAAATTGCCTCTTTTATCCTAAATTATCTGATCTGTCGATATGGTATTCCAAGTTCAATCATCACAGATAATGGACGACCTTTCAAAAACCAAGATGTATAGGAACTATGTGAAAGATTCAAAATCCAACATAGGTTTTCTACACCATACTACCCGTAGGGAAATGGTCAAGTAGAAGCATCTAACAAGACAATCCTGAAAATCCTCAAGAAAATAGTGAATGATGCAGGCAAAGATTGGCATGTACAACTCAATCCAGCACTTTGGGCATATAGAACCAGCATCTGTACACCTATAGGAGCAACACCATACTCATTGGTATATGGATCAGAAGCTATTTTACCCCTGGAGGTAGAAATCCCCTCTCTCAGAGTCTCTTTGAAAGGCTTAATCCCGGATGAAGAGTATCGAGTTAACTGACTGCAAGAACTTGAACTATTAGATGAAAGACACCAACATGCTTATATTCATCTCAAAGCATATCAGCAATGCATGTGCAGGAGCTACAATCACAAGGTCATTCCTCGCAACTTCAAGGTTGGTGACCTAGTCCTCAAAGAAAATCCAAGAAATTAGCAAGATCGAGAAAAGAAAGGGAAATTTGAACCTAACTGGTTGGGTCCCTATGTTATCATATCAGTCTATGGATCAGGTGCCTATCAGCTAACAAATTCTGAAGGAGATGTGCTTGATGAACCAACTAACAGCATCCATCTAAAGAGGTACTACACTTAAGTGGCTTAGTGCACGGAAAAAGCCAAAATATGCAAAAAAATCAAAAAATCAAAAAAGTCCAGAAAAAGCAAAAACATAAAGTACAAATAAAAACAAATGGTGAAAACCTGGTAAACAGGCGCTCTTGTAAAAGAATGGCTCCTCCATCTATATCAATACCATTTTATCCATACAAACACTATCGACCATCGCCCGACACTTAGCAAAAATCCATTCAGGACATACTTAGCATACTCACTATCCTGATTTGTCTATATGTATTCTCTTACCACATCCCACCATGGCTTGGAAATCACTGTACATGATCATATCAAGAGGCACACTCAGCTAGGGGCATTAACTTGTTCAAAAACTTGCAACCATACAAGACATCAGGGCTATTTGCAAAACTCAAAAGCATGACATCCAACAAACCCAAACTACGCTTCATCACAAAAACCAAAACAAAACAATTCACAAAAATACCAAGGATGGATGATTTTCTGAAGTACTAAATGTTTCATTCTTGCATAAAGTCTTGACTAGTTTTTCATTTTGAACTTTTTGAATTTTTGGATTCTCTTCCTTATCTCACAAAATGCTTCAAAGCTAGAGATCGAGGGGAACTTCCAATATTTTCTTAGTCTTCTGTTTGGGAGGCGATCACTTGTACTGTGTGAATCCTTGCCTCGAGACATGATACATCGAATATCACTGAAGCCCTGATTCCACTTCATGCATACAAATGATCAAATCTTGTCTGTTTACACAATACGCACTCAGGTCGTCCTGGTTCAATTATACCTTGACACTTGTGCTATCTTGCAAAATAAAAAATCATGTAAATTTTTCTCAGGTCATTATGGTTCAATTATACCATTATGCTTGTATAAATTTTCAACATATCCTAAATAAATCAATGCTCAATGATGATATCTACAAAGAAAGCAAATGAATGGCTATATCGGATGGCAAATACAGAATGAGGGATGCTCCAAAAACATTAGTTGCATATCATATTACAATTAGTTGCATATCATTTAAACATGTTTTCATATCATTTTACAATTAGTTGCATATCATTTTACAATTAGTTGCATATCATTTAACATGTTTGCATATTATTTAAACATAATTGCATATCAAAACATACATATCATTTTCAAGATACATCTCACAGCATATAAAAACATACATCCTGCATCATACATTATGTCATATATTTAAAGCATTGCATCATCATAAAGAGGTAACCCACATAACATGCATCCATATAAACACATCACATGATCAAAGCAAATGGTGTCGTATATATATATATATATATATATATATATCTCAAAAATGTTCCCAATGTACAAAATGTGTCAAAACTGTGTCCAGTACAAAGAATAATAATGATCCAAAACTACAACAGAGACCATGTCTCTCAAGTATGACTATCCCCTGACGGAGATGGTCTCGCTCCAGATGCACCCGCCCCTAGATCTCCAGGAGGGTCCTGTCTCGGTGGCCCTGTAACACCTCGGCTCTCAGACCGTGACCCAGTAGCTCGAGATCGACTAGATATCGACTATGCAAAACTCTGTACTCGCCGATCCCTGGGTACTGCCGCCTCATAGTGCCGCCTATAATACTCGGCCTCTTAGGCTCTCAGAGCCAACTCTCTTAGGGTGTCTCTCATCGGACCACCCGCTGCTGCTCTCTGCATGCTAGACACCACCTCCTCCGTTTGTCCCCACCGCTCTATCTCGGTATCTCGCTCAGTGGTCAACTGAGAAATCTGTCGCTGATACGTCAAAATTTGTGCCTGCAGCTGCTGAATGGCCACCTGTAAAGTCCGGATCTGTGCATCCTCCATATGACCAAGGATCCGAACTCGTAGTGGGACTTGTGCTGGAGGAACCCCTCCCACTCGGCCTGTCTTTGGTGCTAGAGGTGGGAGCACATCTGTCCTCCTCCTCTGAGCTAGTCACATAGCCTCCTCTGTACCCCCACTGCAGCTAGCACCTCCCCCACTCTCTCCTCTCCACCAGCTCCAATCGCCAATCCACCTCTCCCCCTATCTATCCTCCCCTGTCTCACTGCTCTATCCACCCCTCTATCCCCTCTCCTCCCTCTATCTCCCCACCTCCCTCTAGCTCCTCTCCCTCATCCTCCTCCTCCATCCTCCCCATCATCTCCGTCATCTCCCCCATCTCCCTCCTCCTCATCTGAATCAAACAATGGCCTCATCTCCTCAGGATCAGATATCCTGGCCACCGCCTACGCAGCAAACAATTGGGCAAACTCATCTATCATACCCACATCCTGAATCTCTGGGGCATAGTCCCATATCTGCCCGGCCAACCCCACAAACTCCTCCATCACCATGACACTATCAATGGTCAGCCCCCAATCAAGCACATTCTTCTGCCGCCGTGCATATAGGCATGCTCCCTGAGGAATACCCTGCTGGCGCCCAAACTGCCTCAAAACTCGGGTCACCACAAACTGCTCAATCACGAACGGGGTCCTCCCAATCAGGTACTTGGTCATAAATACAAAGGGCATCTCCAGCCCATCCTCAGCCCACACCTCACATCCTGTGTATGGTCGCCAGGTGACCATATCAATGTCATCAAGTACTCTTCTCCAGTGCTCTAGTTTGCCTAGCTTACGCTGGACAACTAGACCCTTGTATCCATAGGCATATGCACATCCTACGGGTCTGTCCCTATCTGCTAGTGGCCTCGCAGCTAGAATGTGCTCCCAGCACCATACCTATAATAATGTCACACCAGGTGACAAACTGCCGTAACCGAGGTATACTACCTCATACAGACCCCTGTATAAATGGGCCAGCATAGCTGACCCCCATCCAAATCTCCATCCCTGTATAACCATCTCCTCTAAAACCAACCCCCATCCCATAGAAAATCCCTTTGACCTGCGATCAGGACAAAGGAATCCACCAATGAACCCTGCTAGTACGGATGGCAGCGGTGCATAATCTAGGTCCAAAAACTCCTGCCATGGGATCTCATAGCCGCAGACGGTATCATCCTGAAAAATATGGCGCAGTGCCTCTATGCCACCCTCCTCCAACTGCTCATATGGTAGTAGTGCCCCTACTACAGGGATGCGTAGAATCCGGTAACAGTCCTCTGGTGTGACTGTCATCTCTCCAGTAGCAAAATGGAAGGTGTTCGTATCACTGTGCCACCTCTCCGCAAGTGCTATCAATAGCCCCCGGTTCACAATGAACCGAGGCATATCCAAGAGAGAAGTCAATCCATATCTCTTGATAATATCGAGATCAGCCTGCGACAACCGCGGTATCAATGTCCATGGTCTGGGAAATCTCTCCCACGACTGAACCACGCCCAATCACTCCTGTCAACAAGCAAAACAAATCCAATATCAGTTTCCACATCAAAACAAAGATATCAAAATCAAACTCACATCAACAACATGAAACAATTTGCTCATCTATATCAAAGTTCAAAATCCTATCATTTCATATCAACTTGTAAAACAACTCAAGTTATCAAAAACCATATCAAAACATGTAACACAACTCAAGTCTCCACAATCACATAAACTTGTAAAACAACTCAAGTTTCCCACCCATATCAGCTTGTAACACAACTCAAGTTTCCAACCCATATTAGCTTGTAACACAACTCAAGCTTCACAGATTGAACTTGAAACAGATCACGCAAACAAATCATATTTTGATCAACACAACACATTGATATCTATACATAACTTGGAAAATCACAAATCAAAACAAGTTATATCAACACTCATATTGGACAAATCCATGAAATCATGACAACACGACATAAAAATTTTACAAATCGGCTCATCTCGCAAAATTTTTCTCGATGCACTAAAAAACCCCCACGCGCTAGGCTGCTTTTCCTACGCGCTAATCTATTTACCCTATGCGCTAGACTGACTCTACGCGCTAATCTTTTCCCCCCATGCGTCACCTAACCTACTCTATGCGCTAGATTGACACTACGCGCTAATCTACACCTCCTAGGCACTACCCGTTTGGCCCTATGCGCTAGGTTAACCCTACGCGCTAAACCCCCTTACCTATGCGAACCCCTACGACCCCTATGCACTAGGTCTACCCTACGCGCTAACCTGTTGACCTCATGCATTACCCGACGGCTGCCATGCGCTATTATACCTACATGCGCTAACCTATTATTGCTATGCACTATCCTATCTATTTCGGATACGACCCCTAAAAATTGACTCGATGCGCTACTCTAAACTTCATATGCGCTAATCTATGACCTAGATGCGCTAAACCGTTAAACCCGAACTTTGAAATTCAAAAAATGACTAAAAATGACAAAATGAAAAATCCAAAGAGGGTCAAAAATGTTGACTTACTGGTGGTCCACGCGCTGCAGGTCTCCGGTACCTCCGAACGTGCTCGAAAGGGTGTCTATGATACGGAATAGGCATTTTATCTACAAACCAAATTCTCTTTCTCCAAAATCAACAAAGCACAAATGAATCTAATTCAAGCCCTTTTCCCCTTTTATAGGAGGAAAATGAAATTAGGGTTAGCCAAATGGACCTGTAATATGGTCGCGGTCTCCCCTATACCATAACATTTGTAACTTATCGGGAGATGAATCAATTTGCACACATTACACATGCATGAAATCATACACATCATACGCAACTCATCAAATTAAATCAAAAATTTTCAAAAAATAAAAATAAAAAAATTGATTCATCTCCCGAGGGGGCATCACCATCAAATATCGAATCTGGGGCATCACACATCAAATCAAATCTGGGGCACAACTGGCAAATCAAAAGAGCGACACAAAAATTGCATTTGATCATAAATCATGATAAAGCATCATTTTCTTTAAAATAACATGTGCACACATGTCACTTCAAAGAGGGGCAAAATGTAGACATATAAAAATGACCATATTCCTAAATGAATATTTTATGTTCATTTCTCTATTTAATTAAATCCAATTTAATTAAATTACCCACATTCCTCTATTTAATTAAGTAAATTACTCAATTTATTTAAATTAAATTCACTATACTCATTTAATGAATAAATCATTTTATTCAATTAAATCCCCCCTATCCACTTTTAATTAAATTCAAATTTAATTAAATAGTTATCCTAAATTGAATAAATCTAATTTATTTAATTGCAACCAAATTAAATGAAATTCTTTATTTCAATTAAATCCTATTGTCCCTCCATCCACTTGCAAAATCCCAAACCCCTTTCTAATCCCTTCTAGAATCTTCTAATCACTTATAATTAACCTAACCCCTCCTCTAAACTTTGTCACATCCCTAAGCAAAGGGAAGTCACTTCTCAAACCCTCAAAGTCTTTGATAACCATTAAAGGCTTTCAACCTTCAACCACTTAATTCCTCAAAGTCTTTGATAACCATTAAAGGCTTCCAACTTTCAACCACTTAATCCCCCAAAGACTCCAGTAACCATTAATGGTTAACTCAAACCCTCTTCCATGGTTAAAACATTTGTTTTGACTCAACCTTCATCCAACCCAAGGGTCTCATCAGGCCTTTAATACTTTGACCATGATTATCTCCTAGTCATTTGCACAAAGGTTTATCCTTGGATTAACTCTTAATTCAGTGGGTAATCCTAATTTAAACTTGACCCTTAGCCTCTAGATAACCATGACGTCTTCTCAGGCATTCAATGTCTCCAACCCCTTCTCTCAACCCAACCCTATGTTGACACTTATCACCATTTCATTGGTGCCAATTACAAACATGGATCCCTCAACTTTCAAACTCAACCCTTGATTAAACCATTCAATCTTGACCATCCATTTCCCTATTCTTGCTATAAATAGAGCTCTCATTCCTCCATAACAATCATCCTTCAAATTTGTAGCATCATACTTATGCTCAAATACATTTAAGCTCTCATATCTCATTTTATGCTCATCATTTTAGCCTCTCTTTAGAATAGAAATTAGTCTAAATATGCATGTTTAGAATACTTCCTTTATCATTTAACTCAATCATAGACTAAATATATCATGTTAAGATAGTACTCATACTAACCTTGTCATCTTATCATCTAGTTTATTGCATTTTAAAATCATGCATAGCTTATAATGCATCTCATATTAAAATCTATCAAAACATCCCTCGTTCTTGCATTTGCCATCCCTAAACCATTTTGCTCAGTGATCTGAGAGCAAAAACATTGGTTTGAGGGACATTGTGAGATAGAGAACCATGGGACCTTGGGAAGCTGAGTAATACTTTGTTACTCCATAGCTTGCACCAAGAAGTCCTGTGTGTGTGTGTGGACTAGTATTTTGAAATATTTTCACATATTGAGTTTTATCAGCCCACTTTTCCCGCATACAGGTACTATTGAAAATTGTGATATTGTATTCACCTTGCAATGATGATTTTTTGCTAGTGTATTTTTGGAAACATAGATCATGTAGAAAACTTGATCGACCTTTATTGGTTTAATCAATATGGGAAAATATTGTCTTTTCCAGTTATTGCCTATGCGAGTTTAATTTCTATATTCGCTTTTGCTTATGTAATGGCAAGTCATGCTTGTTTGATAGGTCCCTGTCCTATGGATTTACTTGGGGTACCTGTTTCAGTCCTCGGTTCTGAGTTGACTGTTGTTTTGTGGTAGTGTCATATTTGGTCATATCCTCTGTGTGGGTGCCAAAAGATGATTCATGGTTGACCATAGTTGGTCAGGTCTCTGGTTAGAGTACAATCAGTAAGTGTACCACTTTTGAGTCGTGTTTGACCAGATGGTTGTTCCCTCCTTTTTGAACTATGTTTGTCTGACCATATGTAGTCCTTGGGTTTTGATTTCACCTGAGTTTAGTCTAGTGTCGTATGGGGAAGTGGCTTTCGATTGGGGGCCATGCCCAAAGTGGCTATTGGGTAACCCTTCAAAAGTGAGTCTAATAAGTGATAACCTAACAGTAGATTAGAATGTAATCTTTAAGTAAGATAAATGTGCCTCACACATGGGACGAGTGCTAACACAGACTCGACATGCTGTGAGAAGGCCTGAAATGGCAAACCATCATCCTTGTCTTCACGAAGGGATGTGTGGGTCCACATGAGGCTTGGATGGGCCGGAGGCTCGGATTAGGTTGCCAGTGTAACCCAATGTATGGGGCCGAGACCTATGAAGACCTGCCATGGTAACCATACCAGGTTGTGTGATGACACTTGTCCCTACATTCACTAGTGTGTTGTCATTTTTGTCCTATTAGGAGCACGTTTGTGGGTCATCCTATTGTCTTTGCCCTCGTGAGTATCGGTTTCATGTTAGACCTTGGGTGGTGATGACTCAATTTTGTGGATGCTCCAATGGACCTTTGTATTAGCTTTGATTATGTTCAGCTGGATCCTCTTCTTTTTAGGGATTGTATATGTATTAATTGACCGATGTGGTCGTTTGTATATTGTTTATATTTCTCCTTGATGGCTGAATTGTAATGGTGTAACCTCTTGTATTCTTAACTTTATTAATTATCAGAGGGGTCTTGCAGTTGAGCAGACCCGGAGATGT
This sequence comes from Cryptomeria japonica, assembly GCF_030272615.1. Lineage (NCBI taxonomy): Eukaryota > Viridiplantae > Streptophyta > Pinopsida > Cupressales > Cupressaceae > Cryptomeria > Cryptomeria japonica. The sequence goes on along the minus strand of NC_081414.1, from coordinate 548,321,447 downwards.
AGCCCTTTAGGGGTGAACTCCAAGATCATTATGGTGTTATGTGATGTTATTCTCTTATGTTTCCCTTATTCAACTTTATCATGTATGAATAGCTTATGTTAGAATGTATAAGTGGATAAGATGGAATTAACTTTAAATGCTTATATGCAGTCCTTTCTTGAATGCCATTTTGATCAAATGCATAAGTGGTTTAGATGAGATTTATCGTAGATGCATGTATGCAATCATCTTTTAAAATGCAATAAATTGGAATATGAAAGAATGTAGCTTAGGATAATGGATTATATTCAATCATTATTAAGGAAATTAAGTGTGTATGGAAGATCTCATATGTTTATGATGAAATTATAGTGTGTTGAATATTAGATGTATGGCTTGTATTTTAATGAAAAGCTTGAATGAAGATTATGCATAGATCTTAATGGATGAATCTTTGCTTGTGATTTATATTTCCATCTTCTGAAAGAAATTATCCTGATTAAGAATTATCTCATTATTAAGATAATCAGCTTATTGGATTAATTGTGTGAGTTAAATGAATTTTGAAATTTAAGTAATCTCGTTGGGAAACTCTTTAGGTGTTAGTTGATGTCTTCCGCTATGTAATCTAAATCTTTGATATCTTGTTGTATCTTATTGTGGTGTAACTTTAAAAAAAAAAAATTATTGCACTCTATTCTTGTGTTTTGGCTTATCCCTTCAGGGTTTCCTGGCAGGGCATTACAAGCCGACTTGACAAATTGTAAAATGACTCTTATATATAAAAGAGATCATTGTAGACACTTTAGATGAGAAGTAGAAGTAGATTGGAAAATATTAAGCAGACCTATTGTGTGAAATATAGGTCAAGGGGTATATGTAAAGAATAGAGTAGGAACCGGTACTGAATCAGGCATTGAAGATGCTATTGTAAAGCAGTACAAGATATTGGATTTGTATAATTCTTATTGTAAGTCAGTAAGACTTCCCATTGAGCAGTGAGCTCTAGGCAGTTGGCCTTCTTGCATGTGCAGGCCCCTATTGTATGTAATATTCTCTTATTGGTTACTGAGTGAATATTGTGGGTCACAAATCCCACTGAGGTTTTTCCCACACCGGGTTTCCTCGTTAATATCTTGTGTTATGGTGTACTTTTCATGTGGATGTTCTTGATTCTATTTATTGCATTATTTCTTGCATACCGGTACAATGTTATATTATGTTCAGCATGTTTTAAATTAAGAAATTCTAATTACCGGTCAGATACTGATTCACCCCCCCTCTTAGTATCTGTGGGATCCCTAACAATTGGTATCAGAGCCTGGTCCTCTATTTTCAAAAGCCTAACAACTTGAGGAAGATTTTGACACTGGTAAAGATGGAAAATCTGATGAAGCAACTGGTAGGAGCTCTTACAGACTATGATGCAGAAAAGTTCAAAAATATCAAATTAGAAGATGATTTAAGAGCAGCTCAGGACATCACTCAGGCACTTCAAGAAAATTTTACCGTTGCAAGAAATAAGAGAAGAGAACTTTGTGAAAAATTGCAAAATGAGAATGATGAAAAGGAATCACTTAATGATATGATAAACAAGTTGAAACAAGAGATCATGACAACAAAAAATGAAATGCAGGATATGACTATGAGATTTTGCAAAGAGATTGAGGACAGGAAGAAGAATGAAGAAGAATTGACCAAAATACTAAGTGATGCAGCAAATGAGAACACAAGACTTAGCTATGAAAATGACATGTTGAAGACAGGTCTGATGCATACTCAGAATGACTCAAATGAACTGATGAGACAAAAAGAAGTCTTAGAAAGAGAACTAGAAACTACAAATCAACACAAAGAAAAATTCAAGAAAAGCTCAGAGGAACTTGGCACCTTGCCGAAGAATCAAAAACCTAAAGGTGACACTTCTGGAATTGGATTTGAAGTTGGTGAAAGCTCCAGTACTGCAAATACTCAGGATCACAGCAAACCAGTAAGACAACCTAATGCTTATAAATTCAATGGAAAATGCTTTAACTTAAATAAGTATGGTCATAGAGCAAATGAATGTAGATCTAGAAATTATCAGAATATCAACACACTGGTCAATGTTCTAAATGCAAAAAAGTTGGTCACAACTTTGAAAAACTACAGAATGAATGTGAGATGTTATGTTTGTGGAAGATTTGGACATTTATCCAATCAATGCAGAACACAAACCGGCATAGGTTATGGGAAAGCTATTCAGAATAATAATGTAACTTGTTAAGCATGTAATAAGATTGGGCATATTGCTAAATTCTATAGAAGTAAATGAACACCGGTAGACAACAAAAATTCCATCTTGAAAGGTGAAGAAAAAGTTGAAGAGGTTAAGCAAGAATTCTCAAAACAATGGATTAGAAAAACTGATCTAAATATTGGGAATACTCCTCCACTAGTAGAACAAACCAATACTTCACCGGAAGAATAGAGTGATGCTTCACTGGAAGGATAGAGCAGTGCTCCACCGGTAGGAAGTTCTTCATCTAATTGAAGAAAATTTCCTTGAGGGTTCGGCAATCTATTGATACATGTGCTATTATTCCCTCGATTAGAGATAAGAAGTTGGAAACTACTTATTACTGGCAAACAATGTTAAGTGAATACTTAACCAACATGCAATTAATGTGGTAGATGGGGAAAAGACACTATAAAATTAAAGTTTTGGCTCCATTTCATTTCACCGAGATTTCAAATTTTTGAAGAGCGCGAAGATTCTGAGCTAAGGCATTTCGAGCAAGAAGCAAGAACACTCCAAGCAATCATCCATCCAAGGCAGTAAAATGTATTTAATCATGGCAACCACCTCTGCAATTGAATATATAGCAAACCCTATTGTTGTTGAGGTAATAAAAAGACCTAGGCCTGTATTTCAGTTAGTTCCCAAGATAGCAAAGAAGGATGATACCTTAGGTGCTTTTTCTCAAATTCCTAAGGGAGTTGTACATGCTGAAGACCCCAGAATGTACATCCACTACAACATTGAGGAATTAGGAGATGAGGAAATTAAAATCATGTATAAAACTGTGATATGTGATAATACTGGCAATGTAAAGGATGAACACAAGATCATTGAGACCCTAGGATTTACAGAGACCCTTAGCATTCCTGAATTTCCAAAGGATGTGATTAGGATAGTTTTGAGTAGGGTACATGGTGAATTTTTCTGGTTAGATGCAATCCACAAAATCACCAAGGAAGTTGTGAAAGTTGTCACAGGGTTACCGACCACCAGTAAAAGACCAGATAAAACCAAGAAAGTTTCAAATGACCTAGTTATAAACCTAACTGGTGCAACATTCGACAAGAGGTCCCTAAGAGTTAATGATGTAACAGATCAATGTGAGATTCATCAGTATGATATTAGGGTATAAAGCTACTCATGCTAATAGACTTAATTTGGTTTCAAGTTTATGCATTAAGAGTGCTTATGATATGGTCACAGATAATGCAAAAATTGACATATGTGAGTGGTTAAAGGATGAATTAATTGACAACCTTGGAAAGATCAAGAAGGACAAGAAAGGAACTTTCAGATTTGGAAATCTGTTAGTATGCCTAATGCTACATATAACAAAATAGGTTCCTGGTATAGGTTACAAAGAACTTGGATATGACATACCGGTAGGCAAACAATTAATAGAACTATTCAATAACATGGGTGAGAACAAGGAAAGCAATATTAATGACTTCTTTCAAGCATTAAAGACCAAAATGAAGAAAAGAGTAAGGTTATCACAGAAGATTGTAGACAAATACAAAGATGAAATATGTTTTGTCGTCAAGAAAGATGAAATCTAGATGGAAGCGGTCATCCCAAGGACAATTTGGGTAACCGAGATGGGCTATGAAACAGATGATCACATAGTTGAAACATATGCTAAAGCACTTCTGGAAGCCCCTAGAGAACCTAAGGAAGAAGTATTTAGCAGTGCAGAAAATATTGAAAGACAAATTCAATCAAAGAAAAGGGTGAAAAAGGTTGAGGCAATTGTAAGGAAAGGGTCCAGACAAGCAAAAGCCATCAAAGAAGATGTATTGAAGAAAACCGGCATAACAGAGGATGTGTTAGAAGCTCCACAGCCTGAAACTCACCTATCACCGGTAGGTACTTCTTTAGGAAGTGACATGCCTGCAACTTTCAAAAGAGTTGTAAGAAAAAGAGATCCCTCACTGGCAACCACACCCTCACCCAGAAGGACAAGGCAAAAGCAACAAGCAATGAGATCTCTGATAAGAAAGGCCACACCAAAGAAGAAACTGACACCCAAGAAGAAGAAAAGGACAAACAAAGACTTGGCCCCTCTTGATATACTGTTGAATGAAATCACAGCGGAAGGTAAACTAAAGAATATAGAGAAAATATATGACACTCTAATAGTTGATGAAAAAGAGCAAGTTGAAAACAGTGTTATATTACACATGGATATGTACAAGAAATTTTTGATGGAAGTAGTCAATGAAATACCAGATGAATTATTCAAAAGACTAGAGGCAAGAAGACAAGCAGTGATAGAATTGGATAAGAAAATAAAAATTGAAGAGCTACTTGCTGTATATCCAGTAAACTCTCCACAAGAAATTGATGATTTGATTGCAAAGGCCAACCGATCAATATTCTCTATTGCACACCAACATATTGCACTAATGGCAGGAAGAGTAAATGAGGTAACAAAAGAAATAGAAAATGGATGGGATATATTCCTGGTTGAGAAAGAAAAGCAGGAAGAATATAGGAACCCCAACCCTATCAAAGTCTATCAGAAAGACAAAGATAAGGGTAAAGGAAAGGTTGGTGGACCTCCTAGTATCAAAATAAAAGATAACTTATCCCCACCACCTCTAATTACTCCACAGGTAACAACTACTGAAGATCAACCAGCAACCGAGAGTATGGATGTAGAGGATAATAATCCTAATCCTGAAGTCCTATATACTGTGAATGTTGATAATCAGAAGATCAACATAGTAGTAGAGAAAGATACAACAGAAAAGATAGATATGGCTAGTGAGCCTCCGGTACCAGGGGAAACTGATAAACTGGTAGAAGATAAAGAGAAAAAAGTAGAGACTGAGACATAGAATAAGGCAATGAAACATACAGAGAAACAAACAGAGCTAAAGGCTCCAGAACAACAACAATCAGAACAGGTACATAAAGAAACAGTGCCACCGGCAACTAGTGAAGTAGATAAACCATTGCTTAAAGAAATGCAAACACAAACTGACCTACCAAAGGTCAATACAAGCTTAGTTACTTCCATTGGTACTCAGATTATTGATTCATCATCAAGCTTCAAATCAACCAATGTGACTGAGGTACTACTTGATTCTATCAAGAAAATAACCGACTGTAGCTCACAAGCTTACAAAGCAATTGATGATACCATACCAATTTTGAAGGTAATTGCTCCTAACTGTAATATAGATAACAAAGATTCTTTAGGACAATTAGATACACTGTGTAAATATATCTCAAAAAACATTGAGAAAATAAAAGAAGAGTCAGTAAAGGATAAAGTAGAAGTTGAAAAACAAAAATTCTTTGATGAGCAAATAAAGAAGTGTAATAGAGATTTTGACACACTTCTACCGGAATTATGTAATTTGTTGAAAGAGTAAAAAAATTTGTACAAAGATACCTGTTAAACAAACTTTTTGACTGTAGATATTGATAAGAAAATGAGCAAGGTATAGGATGAGATCAATAAACTTGCAGATAATTTTGTCAACTCACCTGATACACTATCAGTTTTGAGGAAAAGATAACAAATTTTGAGGAAGAACTACTCAAATTGGAAAGAGAGAAAGAAAGAATAATAAGTAAGGCAAAACATTAAAGATCAAAACTAAGTCCAAGATTGGACTATCTAGCATCTCTGCAGAAGGAAATTTTTGAGGCAATAATACAGGGAAGCAAAACGCCGGCAAAGCATTTGCAGCATCTCACCGGTATAGTGAAGAGGACAGAGACAGTAATAAAGGATAGCAAGAAGTTTATGGATAGTATAAACTTGATTTTGGGAGATCTTTTTCAAATTATAACAACCCAGCTACAAGGTTGAAACCACAAACTCTACTGACATCTTGACAACCTTTGTCATTGATGCCAAAGGGGGAGTAGTGGGATGAGAAAATTCAAATCATAGGACAGGAATCATATGCTCAGGGGGAGCTCTCACATTTTTGGATACTTTTTAAAATTTCTCATGAGTGTTGCCATCAATGCCAAAGGGGGAGATTGTTGGCATATGCACACTCCAATGAGACATTGTATGTGATTGAAGGTTTTGTCATTGATGGTAACCTTGCAATCCTATGGCACTGGCAAAAGCATTATACCGGCATCAGTAGTTCACACTCTACACCAGCACTCAAGACACCGGCACAGAGGCCGACAAGATTTTATTTTGTTTATTATTGTAAAAATGTGTAAGTCGACTTGGCAAATTGTAAAATGACTCTTATATATAAAAGAGATCATTGTAGACACTTTAGATGAGAAGTAGAAGCAGATAGGAAAATATTAGACAGACCTATTGTGCGAAATATAGGTCAAGGGGTATATGTAAAGAATAGAGCAGGAAACGGTACTGAATTAGGCATTGAAGATGCTATTGTAGAGCAGTACAAGATATTGGATTTGTATAATCCTTATTGTAAGTTAGTGAGACTTCCCATTGAGCAGTGAGCTCTAGGAAATTGGCCTTCCTACATGTGCAGGCCCCTATTGTAAGTAATATTCTCTTATTGGCCAGTGAGTGAATATTGTGGGTCACAAATCCCACCAAGGTCTTTCCCACACTGGGTTTCCTCATTAACATCTTGTGTTATGGTGTTCTTTTCATGTGGATGATCTTGATTTAGTTTATTGCATTATTTCTTGCATACCAATACACTTTTATATTATGTTTAGCATGTTTTAAATTAAGAAATTCTAATTACCTGTTAGATACTGATTCACCCCCCCCCCCCCCCCTCTCTGTATCTGTGGGATCCCTAACAATATTTAGACAAACTGAGGTCACAGGAAAAAGATGTAAATGGATCAACCAAATTCAAAAATTCAATATTGAGCTCAAGATTTCACAAGTTATCAAATGTCAGGGATTGGCTAAACTTATGGCAGGAGCAGGGGTTGAAGAATTTCAGGTAAATGAGGTTGGACTAGATGAAGTCAGTTTCAGTATTGAAAATACAACTTGGTATGCAGATATCATGTATTATCTCAAGCACATAAGATGTCCAGATGGTATGACTGATAATCAAAAGAGGACATTAAAACTTAAATCCACAAAATATGTGATCATCAATGGAGACTTGTATTGGAAAAATAGAGATATGCCTAGATGAACACCAAGCAGAGAAGATCCTACAAGAGATGGATGAAGGGGTTTGTGGTGGTCATTTTTCAGCCAAAACTACTACACACAAGATATTGAGAGCTGGATATTTTTGGCCATGTGTCTTCAATGATTCCTATGCTTATGTTAGAAAATGTGAGGCTTGTCAGAAATTCTCAGGCAAAATGAAGTATCAAGGATCACTCCTACTAAGACCAATGTAGGTTGAAGAACCATTTCAACAGTGGGGAATAGACTTTATAGGAGAGATATCAAAAAAGTCAAGTGGAGGACACAGATGGATTTTGGTTGCCACATATTACTTTACCAAATGGGTGGAAGCAATACCTACTAAACAAGCCACCAGTAAAATAGTGATAAAATTCATACTGGAAAATATCATTACTAGATTCAGTGTTCCTGGAAGGATCATCTCTGATAACGGCATGGCTTTCAGGTCTGAAGAATTCAATACCTTTTGTGAATAATATGGCATCACAATATCTCATTCATCCCCTTACCACCCTCAGGGTAATGGGCAAGCTAAGTCTAGTAACAAAAACATCCTAAAGATTATCAAAAGAGTGCTAGGACAAAATAAAAGGGCGTGGGACTCAAAATTGAATCTAGCATTATGGGTAGATAGGATAACAGTTAAAAAATTTACAGGGAGGTCCCCATATGAGTTGGTCTATGGTAAAAGGGCTAGACTCCCTTTGGATAACCTCCTACCTGTACATAAATTCATAGCACATGAAGGGATAAAGATTGATGACCCTTTACAAGAGAGGCTAATACAGTTGGTAGAGCTTGATGAAGTCAGGACAGAAGCACAGGAGCAAAACATTAAAATTCAAAATCAGATGAAAAAATTATATGACAAAAGAACAATAGAGAGAAAGTTTAAAATTGGTGATTTGGTTTTAATGTGGAACGCTAGGAGCCAAGATAAAGGTAAGCATGGCAAGTTTGAGGCTCTATGGCTTGGACCATATGTGATAATGGATAAAGTAGGGGAAGATTCTTATTTTATCCAAAGTGCTACGGGAGAAGTTCAGGAACTGCGAGTACATGGACAATTCTTGAAAAACTTCTTTTCTTGAAAATAGTCTTCTCCATGTACAGTAGTTTAAGTCTCGCCCCCATGGTAAAAACCACATTTCCTTTGATTTTTCCCTATATAAACCAAAGAGTCTAGATTCTTGAAGGTATCCGTAGCATACCCCCATCCCCAGTCAGAGCCACTGTTGAGAATCAAATTTGAATTAAGTAAAATATCTTGATTCGTAAGATTGAATTACAAGAGCCCTCCATTTTTAGAAAAAATCATAATTTTTATTGATATCATAATATTCCATAAGTTGTCAAGCAAGTGTAATAGCATTCTATCAAAATATCCAAAATTCAAAAAGTATCAATGAGACCCAGCGATGTCTCATTGATATAAACTGGATATCAAAGAAAAGGGAGTGCCGGTGAACTCTAGAAAAGACTCACCGAAAGTGATGATTTCACCGACAAAAAGTATCAAAGAAAGTAGAGGTGGTCCTCACCAATGAGAAAAGGCTTTTGAAGAAACAATACCATTGATACAAGATGAAAAAAACTCTCTGAAAGAAACGCTCTCATCAAAAGAATGATATCGATCAAACAAAAGGAAGTTACATCGATAAAAGATATCAATGAAGATATGAGTTTTGAGGAAGCTATAGGGCGTGTTACCGATATGCATGATTTTGCCGATACAACTTTATCGATGAAAAATTACTAATGAGCTCATCGATGAAAAGATGATAGCGGAAGCAAGTCATCAAAAGTAAAGAAGACTTCAATGAAACAATAGACCTGTTTATCGATGGGGTGTAGTGATGTCGATAGAAAGGGAGTTTCGATGGAAGGATAAAGGAGGTCATCAAAGCCCTAGGTCTCTTCGACATAAAACCTAACAGACATCAGAAATATATCAATGGGGAGACGGCTATAATGATCGAATGTAGCATTTTGATAAAGGGAGAAAATACATACTCGAAGTAATATTCAAAACAAAAGTATCATCGATAGAGACAAAGAGATCGATGGAATAAAAAATGAGGGATCAAAAGATATATTCTCATCAAAATGATTGCCATGAAAATCAGAAACAAATCCCAAGGAAGGTCACATCGCCATTAAATTCGAACGTGTTCCCAAGTAACCATTGTTAAAACTGCCATTATTAACTGATCAAAGAGGACATGAGGATGCTAAACAGAGATATTGTAATGAATAAAGATGACAAGTACATCGAGAACATGCGGGTACTCAATTTGTTTATCTTCCAGTTTGTTAACAAAAAATGTTAGTTAACAGTTATATGTCGAAAAGCCACAACGCTTGGTGATAATGTATACTCTCATATAAAGAAGGGAATTTTGGTAATGTGGGAAACAATTAGAGAAGGAGTAGATTATAGCCTCAAGCTTACCATTGTACTTTTTTGCCAAATATATAATATATTCAGTCATTTTCCTTTGCGTTTATGTTGTGGATTATTGCATTTTTTGCAGGAAGTTGCTTATTATATTATCTAAAGGAGATAAGGTTATTCGTTTTCTTCCAATAAAATTTTGTGTTTCATATTGTAGATTTGGATCAAAAAGATTTACTCACGAATTGTAATCATTCCCTATATTTCTGGCTTGGATGGTCTCTTAAAAGTTAGGGTTAAATTCATTCAAGAAGTTTACAATATAGACACTGAAGTAGAGCTCATAAGAAACAGTAACTGACAGACTCATCGAGAGTGGTGGGTTTAAAAATTGTCTCATAAGTTTACACAATAAGTCCTAAAGAAATATAAAGACTCTGTAGCCCACACAGTGAAGAAAGGCACTGGTCATCTATAGAATACAACTCATCAGTTCACATTCCACTTTAAAAATAATAGGAGTAGCTGAGTAGGAAATATACAATAGACTAGCAATAGTGTATATACATAAATTTCAAGCACAAAGATTGAATAACTTCTACAACAACAATCTTGAACTCATTTGCTATATCTCCATCCTGGGAATTTATGTCATTCAGAGATAGGAGGAAATTATATCAAGATACTTAATCTGCTATAAAAAGCATTAGTCATTGAAAACAACTAGTGAGTAGGTATACCCGCCTAGGTCCTACAGAGCATAAAGTGAGAGAGTTAGTAATCAAATAGGTTCACTCTATAAGTTGGCCAGGTCAATTGGAAGGTTTGAGCATAGGAGTTGGCATTTCCTTAGAACCTATCCAATCTGTTGATTTGAGACCCAACAGACTCCCAGGTATGTGAGATTGAATCATTCAAAAGATCAAACCATTGGGGATAAGAGAAATGGAGTGATGACAATACTAGAAACTAATGAGGTATGCTTAATTTCACAAGTTGAACCAATATCAATAATTGAGGCATGTAAAGATGAATATTGGATGAAAGCTATGGAAGAAGAATTAGATCAGATTGAGAAAAATAACACATGGACCTTGGTTCCCTAGCCTAAAAATAAAAATGTTATTGGAACTAAATTGTTTTTAGGAATAAATTAAATGAGGATGGTCAAGTTGTAAGGAATAAGGTTAGATTGGGTTGTAAAGGATATTCTCATAAGGAAGGAATTGGTTATGGAGAGACTTTTGCACCTGTAGCTAGGATTGAAGTTGTAAGATTATTTCTTGCCTATGCTGCTTATAAAAACTACAAGGTTTATCATATGGATGTTAAATATGCATTTTTGAATGGGGATCTTGAGGAGGAAGTATATATTGAGGAAACTGATGGTTTTTCACTATCAGATGATACAAATATGGTTTGTAGGTTATGAAAAGTTCTATATGGATTGAAACAAGCACCTAGAGCTTGGTATGTAAGGTTGGATAAATATCTTTTGAAGCTTGGTTTTACTAAGGGTAGTGCTAACAATAACTTATATTATAAAATCACTAATGATGATATACTGATTATTGAAGTATTTGTTGATGACATTTTTTTTGGAGGTTAAGATAAGTTATGCATATAATTTTCTAAGAATATGAAGAAATAATTTGAGATGTCTATGATTGGTGAGATGAAATTTTTCTTAGGTTTGCAAATTACTTAGACTGACAAAGGTATTTTCATCTGTCAACCTAAATATGCTAAGGAATTGTTGAAGAAATTTGGTATGGGAGATTCTAAACTAGTAAGTACTCATGTGGTTACAAGTGAGAAATTGACAAGAATAGATGTTTCTGCACCGGTAAATCGTACAAGATACAAATATATGATTGGAGGTCTGCTTTATTTGACTCAGACTAGGCCTGACATTATGAATGTTATTTTAATTGTTTCAAGATTTCAAAGTGGTCCTAGAGAAAATCATGAGATTGCGGTGAAAAGGATTTTTAGATACTTGCAAGGTACATCAGAATATGGTTTGTGGTACCCTAAGGATGACAAATTTACTTTATGTGTATATACAGATGTTGATTGGGATGGAGATATTGATGAGTGGAAAAGCACTTTTGGTGGAGCTTTAGTTCTTGGAAAGAAGTTGTTGTTTTCATGGATCAACAAGAAACATTCATGTACTTTATCTACTGCTAAAGTTGAGTATGTTGTTGCTGCTACTAACTATACGCAAGTTTTATGGATGAAGCAAATGTTGATGGATATAAAGGTGGATTGTGATGCACCGGTAGTTATTCACTGTGATAACTCTGCTACTATTGATATGTCAAAGATTCTAGTATTTCATTCTAAAACAAAGCACATATCTATCAAGTATAACTTTTTGAAGGAAAATGTGGAAGTAAATGAAGTTAAACTGGTTTATGTGAACACTAAAGAGCAGATTGCAGATATTTTCACTAAAGCTTTTCCCAAGGAATAATTTGAGTATCTAAGAGATGGATTGGGAGTTTCTTCCTCTCTGGTAGATACTTGATTGATGTGGTTTGGCATCAATCTGACATGCATTATCAGAGATACTATTCATTCCCTCACTGATGTGGGATGCTACTACTTAGGGGGAGTAGTCAACTTTGTGATTTAGTGGTTTATGTTTTTGCTTTGATATTTTTGTCAGATTTTTGGATTGTTTTCAAAGGGGGAGAGATATTAATGTGAAAAAAAGAAAAAGAAAGAAAAAGAAAAAGTCACAAGGGGAGAGATATGAATAAGAAAAGTAAAGGGGAGAGATATTAACATTTGGAGTTGTATGTGGGAGTTTGTTGGTTGTCTTGTATTGGGGGAGACTTGTTTGGCATTTCTTCATACTTAGATGTTTTTCACATCCAGTGTTGCCATCCATGCCAAAGGGGGAGATTGTGGGCCATTTGGTGGAATTGATTATATGTTGCATTGATGTTTTGTCATTGATGCCATCACTAGATTTTTGGATGCTTTACCAACACCCTTCTGATCTCGGTAGGTTGAGTGGTTTTTGGTTGATTTGGATCTGGCATGGTCTGGTAGGCTCTAGTATAGTTTGGTGATGGAATTGGATTTTTCATGATACTCATGCTCATATTTAGTCTGTTGGCTTTGGTCCAATGATCAGATGTTATCTTGCTTGCCGAGAAGCTTCATTTCTAGTTCCGGCAAGGGTTTCATCGACAAAGATTTTCATGAAGATCCTTGATGAATTGCATAAGTGGTGTTGGTAGGGCTACTGGTGGATTTTCAGGATGTTGTTTGTGATCATGTTCGAGACTTGGCAGATGGAGATCATTGTTGTAGTGTGTGGACCTATATTGGGTCCTGGTTGATCTAGGATATGGACCGGATTTAATGTAACGTGTAGATTGGACCTCTCAATGTGTTTCCAGGATGTCTTATGTGTTAGATATTATTTGTTTGGTCTAAGGTCGACAAGGTTTGTAATTATGTAATTGATTTATTATTTGGTGGTCGACCTAATTGTTTATGGTCGAGGGTTTGTATATATAGATGTAAGATCTCATTGTAGATCATCATGGTTATGGTTAGAGGTCATGGTCAAGGAATGTAATGTACAAATAATGTAATATCATTCAGGAAGAGGATTTAGTTGATCATTGGAGATTGAATTGGGTTTATGTAAGAGGATTTAGTCCTCTGGTATTGAGCTTAATCAGAACTCTATTGAGGCATAGGAGATGCTATCTTTTGTAGTTCAACACTTCTTCTGATTGTAGTTTGGATTCATATGTAGTTAGTGAGGCTCCTTTTATGATGAACATTGTGCTCTATGCTATTGGTCTTCCTGCAAGTACAAGACCCTCAATTGTAATTCACATACTTATTGTAGAAGTATTATCTGACTGTGGGTCAGCGTCCCACCATGGTTTTTCCCTTAACCAAGTTTTCCCTATACAAATCTTGGTGTCATGTGGATGGTATTTATTCTGTGATTATTGTTTATGCTTAATTGGTTTAACTGCTATTCTGGTATTAATGTTTTGGGTTCTGGTCTTGAATTTTAAATTGCTAATAGTTCTAGTAATCTATGATAATTTATTCACCCCCCCCTCTTAGTTGTCTTCTAGTTATTTGAACTGTCTAACATTATGGACATTATGAGTTCATAATTGTCCCATTTGAGTTCACCAATGTACCATTTGTATTCATGAGTCTGATGAATGGAGTGTTTCGCACCTACCTTAACCAATTTTTCCATGTGTTTCTTGATAATAATTTGGTATATTTAAGGAAATTAGAGGAACATGAGGTTCACTTGTGTCAGTTTTTCTAGTATCTTTGTGACCATCAATTTTATAGAAACTAGGTCAAGTGTGAGTTATTCTAGTCCAAGGTCAGATATTTGGTCCATATCATCTCAAGACATCGTAAATACATAGTGTTGGGAAAATAGGTGGTGTACACCTTGCATAATAATATTTATAATTGTAATATTTTATTTATTATGTGAGTTTCACATGGAAGTGTAAAGTATAGAGATTCCCTTGAAATATTCTTGAGACCACTTGATGAGTTGTATTTTAACATTGAGATATATTATATTGTATTTATTTAATATTGGACAAAGTAATTTAATAAATTACCCAATAGTAGATGTGGGGTCAATGGGGTAGTTAGCTCATGGTAATAGAACAAGGTTTTGTAGCCTTGGTTTTGTGGGAGCTTCTTTCTATGAAAGAAACCAGAAGGTAGTGTTGGCAAATGCACACTCCAATGAGAAATTGTAGGTGATTGAAGGTATTGTCATTGATGACAACCTTTCAATCATATGATACCGGCAGGCATTGGCATTGGCAAACTCTAGACCGACAGCAAAAAGGAAGAATACTGGCACCTTGGCCGACAGGAATTTTATGTATTTATACTTTGTAATTAATTACTAAATATTTTGTAAGCCGACATGATGGATTGTAATATGACTCATATATATATATGAGATCATTGTAGATCATTTTATAGAGTAGAGAAGACAAGAGATAGGATGTGAAGTATGGAAAAGTAATAGCAGACCTAATATGCGAATTATTGGTTAAGGGTTTATGTATGTAGCAGATCTTAAACTAGTACTAGATCTAGCATAGCAGATGCTAATATAAAGTAGTACAAGACATTGGATTAGAATAATCCATATTTGTAAGTCAGCAAGACTTCTTTTGTAATTGAGTAGTTGCTCTAGGCACTTGGCCTTCCTGCATGTGCAAGCCCCTATTGTAAAAGTAATATTCCCTTATTGGCTAGTAAGTGAATATTGTGGGTCACAAATCCCATTGAGGTTTTTCCCACACTGGGTTTCCTCATTGAAATACTATGTTATGGTGTGCTTCTCATGTTGTTGTTATTGTTCTTATTTACTGCATTATTTCTGGTTTATCGGTACGCAGTTTTAATATGCTTTTCATGTTTTAAGTAAAGTAAACTGATATACCGATTAGATACTGATTCACCCCCCCCCCCCCCTCTCAGTATCTTTGGGAATCCTAACAATTGGTATCAGAGCCTAGTCCTCTATTTTCAGAAGCCTAACAACTTGAGGAAGATCTTGTCATCGGTAGAGATGGAAAACTTGAGAAAGCAATTGGAAAAGCTCTTATAGACTATGATGCAGAAAAAGTGAAGAATATCAAACTTGAGGATGATCTAAAGGTTGCTCGGGATATTATTCAAGCACTTCAAGAGAATTTTACTATTGCAAGGAACAAGAGGAGAGAACTTTGTGAAAAGATGCAGAATGAGGAAAATGAAAAGGAAACTCTTAATGATTTAGTAAACAAGCTAAGACAAGAAATCAGTACAACAAAGAATGAGATGCAGGATATGACTATGAGATTCTGTAAAGAAATTGAAGACATAAATAAGAATGAAGAAGACTTGGTTAGAAGACTAAATGATGTTGGAAATCAAAACACAAGACTCAGTCATGGAAATGATATATTGAAGACAAATCTAATGCACACACAAAATGACTGAACTGAACTCATGAGACAAAAAGGAATCTTGGAGAATGAACTAGCTGCTGCAAATCAACATAAGGAGAAATTCAAGAAAAGTTCAAAAGAAATTGGTGACATGCTGAAGAATCAGAAACCTAATGGTGATACAAATGGCCTTGGCTTTGAAGTTGGTGAAAGCTCTGGTACTGCAAACAATCATGATCATAGCAAACTCGTAAGGCAACCTACTGCTTACAAATTTAATGGAAAATGCTTTAACTGTAACAAGTATGGTCATAGAGCAAATTAGTGTAGATCTAGAAATTATCAAAACACTAATACACCCACCGGTCAATGTTCTAAATGCAACAAAGTTGGTCATAATTCAGAAAAATTGTAGAATGAATGGAAGATTTATATTTGTGGAAGATTTGGACACTTATCTAATCAATGCAGAACACATATTGGGATAGGATATGGGAAAGCTATTCAGAAGAACAATGTGACTTGTTATGCCTATAACAAGATTGGACATATTTCTAAATTTTGTAGAAGAAAGTCCTCACCGGCAAATACCAAAGGTCCTAGTTTGAAAGGTAAAGAAAAGGTTGAAGAGGTAAAGTAAGAATTCTCAAAACAATGGATCAGAAAGTCAGATCAAAATATTGATGGGAATACTCATCCACTGGTAGAATAGAGTAACACTCCACCAGCAGGAGACTTTTCATCTAACTAAAGAAAAATCCTTTGGGTGTTTAGCAACAAAATGAAAAACATGCTATTATTCCCTCGGTTGATGGTGAGAAGTTGAAATTACTTCTATACCGGTAGATGAGTTAAGTTGTGACTTAACCGGTGAGCATTAAATGTGGTAGTTGGAGAAAATAACATTATAAAGCAAATGTTTTGGTTCCTTTTTCATTCACTAAGCATTCAAATCTTTGAGAGCACGAAAATTCTTGAGCGAAGGCATTCTAAGCGAAGAAGTGAAGCAATCCATCAAAGCATTCATCCCTAAGGTAGATTGACGTATTTATAGCTATGGCATCTTCATCCACTCCTGAATATATTGCAAACCCTACTATTGTTGAGGTTGTTAAGCACCCTAGACCCATATTCCAGCTAGTTCCCGAAATTGCAAAGAAAGATGATAGAATAGGTGCATTTTCTCAAATCCCTAAGGGAGTAGTATATACTGAAGACCCTAGGATGTATATACATTGTCATATTAAGGAATTAGGTGATGATGAGATCAAGAATATGTATAGGACTATGATTTGTGATGAATCTAGAAATGTCAAACCTAAACACAAAATAGTGGAAACCCTAGGTTTTACTGAAATTCTTAGTATCCCAGATTTTCCCAAGGATATCATAAGGATTGTGTTAAGTAGAGTACATGGTGAATTTTTCTGGTTAGATTCAATCCACAAAATCATGAAAGAAGTGGTAAAAGTTGTAACAAAGTTACCTGCCACCAGTAACAGACTTGACAAAACAAAGAAGGTCTCAAATGACACAGTGATAAACCTAACCGATGCAACATTTGATAAAAGATCTTTAAGGGTAAACGATGTAAAAGATATAAATGTCAGATTTATCAATATGATCTTAGGTTATAAGGCTACACATGCAAATAGGTTAAACTCAGTTTCTAGCCTATGTATCAAAAGTACCTATGATATGGTCAATGATAATGCAAGAATAGATATATGTGAATCGCTCAAAGATGAGTTGATAGACAATCTAGGAAAAATTAAAAGAGATAAGAAAGGAACATTCAGATTTGGAAACTTACTTGTTTGTTTGATGTCGTACATAACCAAACAAGTACCCGGTATTGGTGCTAGACATTTTGGCTTTGACATTCTGGTAGGAAAACAACTGTAGGATCTATTGAATAGTATGGGAGAGAACCGGGAGAAAAACCTAAACAAACATTTTCAAGCATTAAAAGCTCAAATAAAAACTAGAGTAAGACTGCCACAAGCTATTGTGGATAAATATCAGAAGGAAATTTGTTTTGTGATCAAGAAAGATGAAATCTGGATGGAAGCAGTTGTCCCTAGAACTATCTGGGTAACTGAAATGGGTTATGAAACAGATGACAATATCATTGAAACTTTTGCAAAAGCCCTCCTTGGAGCACCCAATGAACCTACTGAGGAAGTTTTTGGAAATGTTGAAACAATAGAAAGTGGAATTCAATCAAGGGAAAGGGTTAAGAATGTTGAAACAACCGTAAGGAAAGGAACCCGGTAGGCTAAAGCAATCAAGGAAGATGTTTTGAGACAAATTGGTATAAGTGAAAGTGAGGTGGAAGCACCTCAACCGGAAACTCATCTTTGACCGATTGGAACTTCTTCTGAGAGTGATATACCAGTAGTATTTAAAAGGGTAGAAAGGAAAAGAAAACCCTCACCAGTACCTTCTCCTACACCAAAAAGAACAAGACAAAAACAATAGGCAGTAAGGCCTCCAGCAAAGAAAATGACTCCCAAGAAGAAGAAGGTAAAACAAGATATTTCTCCAATAGACAAACTCCTTAGTGAAATTACAAAGGATGGCAAGCTGAAGAAGATCAACAAAATATACAATACACTATTAGCTGATGATAAGGAAAGCATAGAGAACGGTGTAATTCTACACTTAGATATATACAAGAAATTTTTGATGCAAATTGGTGATGAAATTCCAAATGATCTGTATAGGAGACTTGAAGCTAGAAGGTTAGCCATCGTTGAAATGGACAAGAAAATTAAGATTGAAAAACTACTTGCGGTACATCCAGTCAACTCAACTGATGAAATAGACAAACTAATTAGTGAAGCAAACCAGACAGTATTTTCCACTGCTCACCGACATGTAGCACTGATGGCAAGTAGAGTAAAGGAAGTCTTCAAAGAAACAGCAGATGCATGGGATATATTTTTTGTGGAAAAAGAAAAACAAGAAGAATTACTTAGACCAAAAACTATCAAAATATATCAAAAGGGAAAAGATAAGGGGAAAGTTAAGGTAGGTGGACCACCAAGCTTGAAAATAACTGACAATGTGCCCCCACCTCTTTCAGATACTCCGCTGGTAGATACTACTGACAGTCAACCAGCCACAGAGAGTATGGAGACTCTGGTAGAGGATACAAATCCTGAATCTAAAATTTTGTATACGGTAAATGTAGACACACAGGAAGTTAATGTTGTGGTTGACAGAGAAACCACTGAGGATAAGGAGAAAAATGGGACTACTGAGTCACCGGCTGCAGAGGTTGAGATAA
Source organism: Cryptomeria japonica (assembly GCF_030272615.1). NCBI lineage: Eukaryota > Viridiplantae > Streptophyta > Pinopsida > Cupressales > Cupressaceae > Cryptomeria > Cryptomeria japonica. The sequence continues at coordinate 548,302,424 of NC_081414.1, read as the reverse complement.
ACATAGAAAAACCTACATAGGTAGAGCAACCAGTAGAGGATACCACAAAGAAACCGATAGATACAACTGAAAAACCATCGAAAGAACTGGAAAAAGAGAGTTTAGAGGTACCAACTAAGATTACATCTAAGAAACCAGCAGTTGAAAGCTTAGAGAAACCCTCTGAGATACAAATAGAGAAACCAAAATAAGTACAGGTTGAAGCTCAAGTTCAGACAGAAATAGTGCCACTGACCCAAACTAAAAAGCTCAAACCCCTACTTATAGAAATGCAAATACAGACTGACCTACCAGAGGTTGAATCAAGCAAGGTAATTACCACAACTGGTAGCATGGCTATTATAAATACTTTTGGACAAACACCTGGTACATCTATGGCAGAATTCAGACCTACAAATGTAATAGAGGTCTTGTTAGATTCAATAAAGAAGATCACAGAATGCAATGCACAAGCCTATAATGCTATTGATGATACAATAACAATTCTTAAATTGATTGCACCAAAGTGCATTGTTGATAATAAGGATTCTTTAGGTCAACTAGATACATTGTCTAAGTTCATCACCAGTAACATATTGACTATTGATCAAATAAATGAGGATACATTTAAGGAAAGAATGATAAAAGAAAAAGAGAAATTCTTCGAGGAAATTGTGAAGAAGAACAAGGAGAAAATGGATACCCTATTACCAGAACTTGGAGAAATAATTTTTGACTTCAAGAAACTGTACAGGGACACTTGTAAGACAAATGTCTTAACAGAAGACCTTGACAAGGAAATTAGCAGAGCACAAGATAAGATAAATAATATTGCTGACAATCTGATAGGATCATTGGATTCATTTTTGGAGATAGAGAAGAAGATTGCAGAACAAGAAGAGAAAATCAAGAAACTAGAGAATGACAAACAGGGAATAAAGGATAAATTAAAGGACTTTAAATACAGACTTATTCCAAGACTGGAATACCTTATTTCTTTGAGAAAAGAAATACCTAAGGCTCTGGTTCCTAGACTGAAGACATCGGAAGAGAAAATGCACATACTCACCAGTACAATGCAAAGAACACAAGAGGCAATAAAAGACAGCAAAACATTTAGTAATGGTATAAATTTGATTTTGACAGATATCTTTTAGATTGTAACCAACCGGTTACAAGAATCCAAGCAGGACTCCACTGATAGCGAATGACAACCTTTGTCATTGATGTCAAAGGGGGAGTAGTGTGATGAGAAAAATCCAGAAGTAGAGATCATCTACTTAGGGGGAGCACACATCTGGTAAAAATTTTGGCACAGTTTTTGGAAAGATTTTTGGACTTCAATTTTGGATACATTCTTGAAATTTTTTTCATGAGTGTTTCCATCAATGCCAAAGGGGGAGATTGTTGGAAAATGCACACTCCAATGAGAAATTGTAGGTGATTGAAGGTATTGTCATTGATGGCAACCTTGCAATCATATGATACCGGCAAGCACCAGCACCGACAGACTCTACACCGACAGCAAAAAGGAAGAATACTGGCACCTTGGTCGACAGGAATTTTATGTATTTATACTTTGTAATTAATTGTAAAATCTTTTGTAAGTCGACATGGTGGATTGTAATATGACTCATATATGTATGAGATCATTGTAGATCATTTTGTAGAGTAGAGAAGAAAAGAGATAGGATGCGAAGTATGGAAAAGTAATAGCAGACCTAATATGTGAATTATTGGCTAAGGGTTTATGTATGTAGCAAAGCTTAAACTGATACTGGATCTGGCATAACAGATGCTAATCTGAAGTAGTACAAGACATTGGATTAGTATAATCCATATTTTTAAGTCAGTGAGACTTCTTTTGTAATTGAGCAGTGAGCTCTAGGCACTTGGCCTTCCTGCATGTGCAAGCCCCTATTGTAAAAGTAATATTCCCTTATTGGCCAGTAAGTGAATATTGTGGGTCAAAAATCCTATCGAGGTCTTTCCCACACCGGTTTTCCTCGTTAAAATACTGTGTTATGGTGTGCTTCTCATGTTGCTGTTATTGTTCTTATTTACTGCATTATTTCTAGTTTACCGGTACACAGTTTTAATATGCTTTTCATGTTTTAAGTAAAGTAAATTGATATACCAGTTAGATACGGATTCAGCCCCCCCTCTCAGTATCTTTGGGAATCCTAACAAGTAGGTGTTTTTGTAAGACATGTTAGCATTTGTGGAGGTTGCAAGCATGGCATGGTATGTGTGGTTACATAATTATTCACATGGATTTCTTATTGATGGCTAGGGTTTTGAAATCTTTCATGGTGGTATTTGTAATGGTGCATTTTTTATAATACTGTTGGAAATTTGGAGAAATTGATTGTGTTGCATTGATATTTGTCATTGATGGCAACACTGGCAACACTAGTTGTGCTAGCGGATTTGGCTGGTTATCGGTATCTGGATTAGTCCTGGTAAGTTGTTTGGTTTCTAGTTGGATTGGATCATCATGATCCGGTATGCTCCAGTATGTCTGGGTTATGGAATTGGCTTATTCATGCTACTTAGATTCATGTTCAGTCAATTGGTTTTGATCTGGTGATTGGATGTTATCCTATATGTTGGTAAGCCTGGTTTGTTGTTCCAGCGAGGGTTTCACCAGTAGAGCTTTGATGAAGATATGTGATGATATGAATAAGTGGTGTTGGTGCGGCTTCTAGTGAAGGTCCAGGATGTTGATGGTGATCATGTTCAAGACTGGGTTGATTGGGCTCATTTCTTTAGCGTTGTGGACATAAATTGGGTCTCGGTAGTATTGAGGTTATGGACCAATTTATGTAACGTGTTGGAGGATATTCCTGATGTGTTACCAACGAGATTTAAGGATTGGTTTACATTGTTTTCAGCCTAAGATGACTCAGTTGATCATTTGATTATGGGTTTAAGTTATGAATTTATTTTATTATCTTTTAGGTGGCCGACCTAATTGTTTAGGTCCCTGGTTGTTATAAATATGATGTAAGATCTCTTTGTAGATCGTGGTAGAAAATAGAAGATAATGTATGGTAGGGGATTATGCGAATAATATTGCAGAGGATTTGGTTGATCATAGCTGATCGAGTTGGGATTGTGGAAGAGCTTTTAGGCATCTGGCATTGAGCTTAACCAGAACTGTACTCAAGCATGGGAGATGCTATTCTTGTAGTTCAATCTCATTCTAGATTGTTGTACGATGTTTTATGTAGTCAGTGAGACTCCTTTTTTGATGGGCAGTGTGCAGGGCCCTCATTGTAATATTTATTCATATGATTAGTGGATAGATATTGTGGGTCTCCAATCCCACCATGGTTTTTCCTCTTTGAGGTTTTCCACATATAAATCTATGGTGGTCATCTTTGTGATTACATTGTTTCTTATTGTTATATGCGTTTATGTTTACCGATTGATAAGTTGTTGTATTAATAAGGTTATATTTTTCCATTTCGGTAGAACAGTGATTCACTCCCCCCCTCTCAGTGTTCTTGTTTTCCAACAATTGGTATTAGAGCTCTGGTCCTCTTTGCAAAAGTTTAACAACTTGAGGAAGATCCTATTTTTGGAATCTATGGGGATCAATTTAAGGAAGTAAATTCAAGTATCTCTTGAAGACTATGATGCTGAAAGATTGTGGAACATGAAGATACAAGATGAGTTGAGGTCTACAAAGGAATTCATTTTCATCCTATAGGAGAGGTTGTCAACTACACAACCTAGGAGGAAGGAACTTTTACAAAATCAAGATGATGAAGAGAAGGATTCCCTTAAGGAACAATGTCAGAAGCTGAGTCAAGACAATATGGTCATGAGGAATGAAATTCAAGCCCTAACTATGAGGATGTCAAAGGAGATTGAAGATGAGAAGAAGAAGGAATAAAATCTTGCTATATCTCTGAAAGACGGATCTGAGGAATGTATTAGGTTGGTTCATGAGAATGATATTTTGAGAACTGAATTAGTACAATCATAGAATAATGAGCAGGAACTGGAAAGAATGGTAACAATCCTAAGAGATGAACTGGATATTGCCAATGAATACAAAGATAAGTTCAAGGTTAGCTCTGCTAAGCTTAATGAATTATTGAAGGATCAGAGGGACACTAGAGACACTAGTGGTCTTGGATTTGACCATGGAGAGAGTTCTGATATTGCAAATGAAGATCAAAAGGTCAACCAAAATCAGAGGCCATTTGTAAGGCAACCCAATGCATATAAATTTAATGGTAGATGTTTGGTTTGTAATATATTTGTTCATATGGCTAGGCATTGTAGAAATAGAGCAAATGAGAATAATAATGAAGTTTATAGTGAGTGTGCAAATTATAAAAAAGTATGGTCATAGGACATAAGATTGCAGAATGGATTTAAAATGTCATGCATGGGGAAAGTTTGGACATATGGCTAATCAATGCAGGTCAAGGAATGATCAAGGTTACAATAAGGCAATTCAGAGGAACAATGCTACATGTTATGCATGCAACAAAGTGGGACATATTTCTAAATTTTGTAGAAGAAAAGATCCACCAATAGGAAGTGATAAAGCTGATGAGAAGGGAAAGCGGAAGGTTGATGACACTAGGAAGGAGCATGAGAAGGAGTGGGTTATGAAGTTCTAGGCTCAGCCAACAAAATCAATTGCCCTAGATGTTCATTTGGCTGAAGGGTATAACTTGGTTACTCAACTAGTAGAGCAGATTGTTCCTGCAGCGGCATGAAACTCATCTAACAACTAAGGCATTCACTGTAGGGGGAGGCAAATTGATGACAAATCTTGCATTGCCCCTAGTAGTGGTCTGAAAGCCTGTTTTAGATCTTTGAAAGTCAATTTGGAGGTTAAAGGACAAAGATTTGATGGATCTTGGATGTTTGATCTTGGATATAGTTTGGTTTATTGGTAAGTCATTTTATGAGTTATGGTTTGGTCATACATCTACAATTAAGTATTTTAGAATCTTTGGTAGTAAATGTTATATCAGGAGAGATGATTTCATTGGCAAGTTTGATCCTAAATCTGATGGAGGAATATGTCTTGGTTATTCTAATGAAAGAAAGGCATATAGTTGTTATAACAAAAGATTACAAATAATTGTGGAGAGAATTGTAATGGCAAGGTGGATGAGCTGAATAGAAGTCAAATCAGAGTTTATGAGCAAGAATCAACAATGGATATGGTCTTAACTAAACCGGTAACACCTTTACCAGAACAAAATATTGAACCAGTGACTCTGACAGTATCAGAAAATTCAATAGTAACTGAAGATCTGGGAAGAGGAACATAGAGTCAAAAGACTTCTAGGTATGTAAGGCTAAATCATTCAGAAGATTATATGATTGGACAAGAAGGAGATTGGCTATTAATGAGGTATACTTAATTTCTTTAATTGTACTGGCATCAGTTATTGAAGCATGTAAAGATGAAAGTTGGATGAAAGCTATTGAAGAGAAATTGGATTAGTTAGATATGGACAACACATGGTCTTGGATTGGTTTGCAATGGATATTTTTAGAAGGAAGGAATTGATTATGTTGAAACCTTGCTCCAATAGCTAGGATTTTTTAGATGTTTTCAGAGATTATCTGGTATGGTTATTGTTTTATGATGACTTTACACTTTGATCATGTTCAGATGTGGATTGGGTTAGAGATACAGGTAACTAGATAGGCTCATCTGGCGAAGCTTTCTTTCTTGGAAAGAAACTGGTTTCATGGATCAGCAAGAACAATCATGTACTTCTCTATCTACTCCTGAAGATGAGCATATTAATGTACATAGGTTCTCTGGTTGAAGCATATGTTGAAGGATATAAGATTGGATTGTAATGTACCAGTAGTTATTTATTATAATAAGTCGGCTGCTATTGTCATCCGATATTTCTATCAAGTATAACTTTATGAAGGAATTGGTGGAAGCAAATGAAGTTAGATTGGTTTGAGGAATCATTTGAGCATTTGAGAGACAGATTGAGGTTTTTTGCCCCTCTTGTAGAGAACTGATTGATGTTATTCGGTATTAGTTTGGTATGCATTATCTGAACTATTGTTTATTCCAGATTGAAGTGGGGATGCTACTACTTTGGGGGAGTAGTTAGTTTTGTGATTCAGTGGTTTTTGGTTTTTGGTTTTTTCTTTGATATTTATGTCATATTTCTAGCATTGATGTCAAAGGGGGAGAGATATTCATGTGAAAAACAAACATAAGGAGTTATATACATTAAGAGGAGAGATACTTATGTATAGATCAAAGCTTAACACAGATATCAGTCTAAGGGGGAGATTATTGGAGGAACAATATTTTAGATTGTTTATATCCCATTGGGGGAGTTTGGTTCAAGTTTATGGATGGTTATTTGATACAAAGACATTTCTGAATCTTATTGTCATATCATTTTGTGGGAGATTGTTGGCCATCTTCCATTGGGGGATACTTGTTTGGCATTTCTTGACACTTGGATTTTTTTCACATCTAGTGTTGCCATCAATGCCAAAGGGGGAGATTGTTGGCAATTTGGAAGAATTAATTTTGTGTTGCATTGATGTTTTTCATTGATGGAAACACTAGAAACATCGAGTGTGCTAGCTACTTTGGCTGGTTACCGATATCTGGATTGGTCCCGACAAGTTGTTTGGTTTTTGGTTGGATTGGATCATCATGATTTGGTATGCTCCGGTATGTTTGCGTTATGGAATTGGCTTATTCATGGTACTCCGATTCATGTTTAGTAAGTTGGTTTTGATCTAGCGATCAAATGTTATCCTGTATTCTAGTAAGCTTGGTGTGTTGTTCCGGTGAGTATTTCACCTACAGATCTTTGATGAAGATCTTTGATGATATGCATAAGTGGTGTTGGTGCGGCTTCTAGTGAAGGTTCAGGATGTTGATGGTGATCATGTTCGAGACTTGGTTGATTGGGATCATTGCTTTAGCATGTGTGGACCTAAATTGGGTCCTTGTATTATCTAGGTTATGGACCATTTTATGTAACATGTTGGAGGATGTTCCTGATGCATTACCGAAAAGATTTAAGGATTGGTTTACATTGGTTTCAGCCTAAGCCTACTTAGTTGATCATTTGATTATGGGTTGTTATGAATTTATTGTAGTATCTTTTAGGTGGCCAACCTAATTGTTTAGGTCCCTAGTTGATATAAATATGATGTAAGATCTCTTTGTAGATCATGGTAGAAAATAAAAGATCATGTATGGTACAGGATTATATAAATAATGTTGCAGAGGATTTAGTTGATCATAGGTGTTCGATTTGGGATTGTGGAAGAGGTTTTAGGCCTCCGGTATTGAGCTTAACTAGAACTATACTCAGGCATGGGAGATGACATTCTTGCAATTCAATCCTCATTCTGGATTATTGTCTAATGTTTTATGAAGTCAGTGAGACTCCTTTTGTGATGAGAAGTGTGCTCTAGGTTGTTGGCCTTTCTGCATGTGCATTCCTCTCATTGTAATATTTATTCATTTGATCAGTGGATAGATATTGTGGGTCTCCAATCCCACCGTGGTTTTTCCTCTTTGAGGTTTTCCACTTATAAATCTATGGTGTTATGTTGTTCATCTTTGTGATTACATTGTTTCTTATTGTTATATGCTTTAATGTTTACTGGTTGATAAGTTGTTGTATTAATAAGGTTCAATTTCTCCATTCTGATAGAACACTGATTCACCCCCCCCCCCCCCCCTCTCAGTGTTCTTGGTTTCAAACAAATATATGGATGATAGATGCTTTCAGAGGCTAGGTTTTTCCCTCATGAGGGATTTCCCAGGGTATATCTTATGTCATCTTTGATGGGTATGTTTTCTACTCTTTGCATATGGATAGTGATTACTTTGTTAATTTCTCAATTCAATTATGTGGGAATTATCATTTGTATGGTTGACAGTTTCCTTTCAATCGGTATAAGAGCCATGGTTGTGGTATTATAACCCTAGGAGTTGAATCTATGAAATGCATGTAAGAATGAAAGAGAAGGCAAGATATGGGGGTTTTTGTGTAGGTTGCTGATTTATGGGATTTATTTTCTAAGATGTGGGTTTATAAAAATTTGTTTCAAAATGTGTTTCCATAGATGTTCTTTATGGGGGTTTTGGAGGTGAGGTTTTGCATTTGACCTTATGGGACTATAAAGACCCTATTGTTGCATTCAAGGAGGGTGGAAAATTAATTTTTATATATAATTTGCCCCATTTTGGCCTTAGTGGATTGAGAAACAAAAAATAATTGGCCATATAGCCATACACTTGTACAACCTACAATAAAGTCATAAAAAATTTATATTTTTTTCTACATTTAGACCCTATTGATTTTTTTTATAAATCAAAATTATATATATATATATATATATATATAGACCCCCCATACCCCCTATCACAGGTGGTACCGATAGTAACCTACAATTGCAAGGCTTGTTTGCTCTTGATCTAGTGGTACCACATGGTATCACTGGTACTAGTGGTACTAGTAAGGTTTTCTTGTTCAGTACACCAATTCCATGGGTACTGTGGTGTCCCATAGGACCCTCCCCTTTCAAGGTTTAAAAATTTAAAACAAACAAAAAATTTATTTAAAAATATCCTCCAATAATAAATTGATAAATATTTTTTAATAAAGTTTTTTTTAAAAAATAAAATACAACTTAACTTTTTAATATCAAAAATTTCGCTCGAGTTTAATATAAATGCCATTCAATTTGTTTTTATATGTTAGATTTTATTTTCCAAAAAGGTCTAGAGATATTTTTATTAAAAATTGAAAACTGAAAAAATAAGGCACATTGGAATAAAATGAAAAATGATTTTTTATAAAATATTGGGTATTTTTCGAATTCATATATTTGCAAATATAGCCTAATAGGCTATTTTTTTCTATGGAGAATAACTTGGGTTAGGAGAATTAAAACTTTTACTTCTTATAGTTGTTGGAAAGGTCACTCAAAGAACTACAAGATGGTGTGTTCATATTTTCTAGATTTTTTTGTTTAGGTAGTGAAAAGTTAGTTGGAAGTCAGATGTACCTTTATGACTTTGAGAGGTCATAACTTGAGCTTACAAAGTTGTATTTTGGACTTCACATAGTTGACAAAAAGCTTGTTGAGAGAACTAAATAGTCGATCGAGTTTTGAGTCAGTTTGACATAATTTATTCATTAATATATTGATTTGAGTTATTTATAGGTTCTCTTGTTTATGGTGACATTATAAGTTTATGGCATGTTTAGTCATGGAGATTTGGAGTCTATGTCATTGTACACTCAGAGTTGTATCTTAGATTGCTCTCATGTTGATATGGTTATTAGTTTTGGTATGGGTATGTATGTTTCATTGTTGGGTCTACAAGTTGTGCAATATTGTAAGTAGTTTGTATTTATAGGATTGCATTAATGGGTTGGATATGGGTTGTCTATGCTCATAGATCTTTCATTGTTGATGCATATTCAGATTGGTGTCTTGTTTTAGTCACTTCGCCTGTTGATTTGTTTTCATGTTGAGGAAGAGAGCCATGGTGGAGGACCTATGTTGTTGACTATGTTATGCTTATAGGTATGACACATTGGGAGTTAGATGCTTGTTTCATGTAGGTGATCATGATATCATGGATGTTACTTGTGTTTAAGAGGATTTGGCATGACATGATTGGATTTGCAAACGCTTTGATTGATTATTATTTGATTGGATTCCAAATTGGTCATGTCAGTATATCTTCTTGTTTAAGGATCATGGTTACTTGGCTTGTGCGATCTCATAATGTGCACTTTGATTGTTTGAGGGCCTTGGTTTATTCCCATGTAGATGCTAGTTTTAAAATTATGTCATGGATCTAGATTGGTTACACTTTCAATGTGAGCTTTTGATAGTGATGATATGACAATGTAGGATCAGATCCTAATTATTTGTTGGCAATTTTGTATCTTTTTGGCTTAGAGTTCATGGTTACACTTGATGGTATTGACACTTTTAGTTGTATGTGTGTGGACCTGGATGATCTTCATTTGGGGGATTGTTATCGTGATGTTATGGAGAGATCACTATCATGATTCAATGGGAGTGTGTGGCAATGATGTGTGTTCATCATTGGATGGTGGATGATCTTCTTAGTGTGTAGATGTTAGAGGAGCCCTTAGATACTGTTGCTACAAAAGGTTCTCTCACATTTGTAGGTACACTTGTTAGATATGGTGATCTTTATGATATTTGAGGATGTGGACATATTGGAGGATTCATGGAGTCCTTGGGTGAGGTTTGGTTTATACTTTCACTTGACACATTATCCTTGTTTGTTAGGATGGTTGCTATTATGTCATGGTACACTCTTGATACTAGTTTAGAGATTTAGCATGTTATATTTATTTCATATGTTCATATAGAGTATGTTATCTCCTAGAAGGGGATGGTTAGTCATTTTTCATGTTTATGTTCTTGATTTTGTAGTTGGATATTTGACATTGATAGTGGTGGTTCTCTTTGTATTGGGTACATGATCATTTGCTTGGCTACATGATGATGCTGTTTTGTTGCATTTGAATTTTGGCATTGATTTGTTGGTTACAAGTGCTCATGGATACATGGATATGTAGGTGATTATAGTATTATCTTGTGATTAAAGAAATGTGTTGATATAGTTGATGGTTTCAATATGAAGATTGAGGAGAATCTACCTAGTATGGAATTGAGAGGAGATTGTTCTTAGTATGAGGTACATGGTGACTTGGATAGCTTGATGAGAATTTTCATTCCCCACTCTTGGTTTACTTAATGGTTTACTACTTGAGAGGTATTGCCCACTGTTCTTGTTAGATGCATTATTTTTATGCTTATCTTTCATTGATATGGATCTTGAGCTATGGATAGATGGTTAGTTATGGAGGATTTAGTTTGAGAGATGTATAGAATTGGTTATCTCTTTGTGGATTTGAGTTGTTATTATGATGGTATTCATTGATCATTAAGTTTGGGGGATGGTTTATTGGTCTTATTCCCTAGAATTGGGAATGATGTTGGTTTGATATTCTTGCTAATGGGATGTTTACATCCATGTTGATTAAAAGATATATATGTTTTTTTGGTCTAAGAGAATGAACAGGTTTGGGTGTTGTTATGGATTTTCTTTTGGGGATTTATGGAGGAGATCATACTTGACATATTTGGCATTTAGAGGTGTATGTAGAAGAGTGTGCCACAATTTTTAATTTGAAGTGTTTCTCTTTGATCTGGGTTATCTTCTTGGATGTTCAAATTCACATTACATTGGATTTGACGTTGTTTGGAGCTATTGTCATATCGTAAATTGCACCCCATACAATTCCTTATCACATAAGTGCTATCACTTTAGGCTTTATTGAAGTCATTGATTGCTTATTTGTTCTTTTGCCCACATGGATTACCTTTTTAGCTTGGAACTTGGACTTTATCGATCATGCTAACTAATTAATTGATGGAATCTAGCATGTCGCAGAGATATCCATGCATTGCACTAGCATCGTGTGAATATGGCAATCCATAGGTAGTCATTTGAGCATTATATCTGCACCCAAAAGAGTGTGACACCTCTCTCCACAACCACAGATATCAAGATTCCTCTTACAAGGTTGTATCTCATGCATTTTGGAAATTTACAATGACTTTTTGATCATTTGGCAAATTTCCAATCAATTATCATATTTTCCCTACATCTCTCACATGTTTTTCTCCAACAATCATCATCCACCATCATTACGGATTCAAGAGCTTCTTGGGTGTTTATCTTCAATCCTTCAAGCATCAACTTCTTGGGCATTGAAGGGAAGTTATCTCCCACTTTCATTCATATTTTATTGCTTCCATTATCTTCTTATTGCTACATTAATTATTATTTATCAATATCTTTCTTTATCATTTACCTTTCCATTGTTGCTATCATCTGGGTTGTCCATGCAGGTGGAAACACTGAAAAAATGGTTTGATTGAGGCAGACCTCTAAACACAACCTCCAACATTTTTAGTTGTTGCTTGTGAGCAATCTTCCAGTTAAGGAAAGAAGCTCATTTATTATGAGGTTTCAATCATGGACCACTTGTGAGTTTCCAGACACCTTTTCCTATCTCATTCTCATTTCTCACATTTTGTGTTATTTCATTTTCTTGTTATTATATCATTTTATTAGTTGTACGGTCATTTATATGTCTTCCATACATTATCTGCATCTAGAATACTAGTTCTTCCATAGCATCAATGGTACTCATTTCTTGAGTTACCGTGATGGCTTCCAGATTGAGAAAACATTTCTGAAGAATCTGTAGTCTGGGTAATAAGACTAGTTGAAGCTCCTGCAAATCTTTAGTCCGGTTGTAGATTTCTGATTCCACCCTGGCAGTCTGCAACTGACAATGATGAACTGTTTGCCCATATGCAGTAAATGAATTATATGGAATCTTGAAGGTGCTGATGTATGCCTGGAACTCCAATTGGAGTTTACCTTTCTGCTTAAGCACATCATCACAAAATAGATGGGGTTGGCCAATTTTACTCAACAGTAATTTGCCCTCATCCATAGCACCCCTGATATCCTTTTGTTGCTTCATAAGTTGTGACTAGAGCTCATTTAGTTTCTTGACTAAGGTAGTGTTGAGTTCCTTTTCATGATTCTTCTTGGTAGTGGTTGCAGCAACATCCTCCAAGCATTGTACCTGGTCCTCCAGTACGGTACAAAGGAGTTTCAGCTTGGACAGAGAGGAATTGATACTGGGGAGGTTAGTACCAGGAATCAGACTGGTAAGGGTGTCAATCGTAGTTTGTATGACATACCTTTCCTTATTCCTCTACAACTATTCCAGTCTTTCTTATGCCAGTTTGATGCCTCGCAGCAGCTCAAACTCATCTTTTGATTGAAGGTCAATCGGACTGGTGGTGTCAACTGGTTTGGCTTGACCACTGGTTGCCTTGGGAGTCTCCGCTTGTTTGGTTTTCTCTGCTTCCTTCTCCTCTACTGCTCCTTTCTTTTCCTCTTCTTTCTTATTTTGCTCCTCTTCTTGTTTCTTCTTCAGTTCTTCCTTCTTCTTGTCTTCTTCCTTCTTTTTCTTTTCTTCCTCCTTTTTCTCCTCTTCTTTCCTCTTCTCCTCTTCTTTTCTTTTCTCCTCTTCTTTTCTCTTCTCTTCTTCTTGTTTCCTCTTCTCCTCCTCTTTATTTTTCTCTTCCTCTTTCCTCTTGTCTTCCTCTTTCTTTGCTTTTTCCACTTGCTTTTTCTTCATTTGTTCTTTGTCCCGATTCTCTTTTTCATCTTTTTCCTTGTCCTGTTTCTCTTTCTCTACTTTTTCTTTGTCATCTTTCTCCTTCTCTGTGTTTGGAGTGACATCTTCAACATCTAATGCATCCACATCAATGGGATCATTTTGCTCTGTCACTCTTTCCCCTTCACTATCAAATGCTTCATCCAATTTGCCTAATGTTAGATCAGGTGCTTGTTCAACCTTCAGATTGGCTTTAGACACTTGGTGTAACCAGACAACAGCTTTGGCATGTAAATGTCTATCCTTCTCCACTTCAGAATCTTTACCTTCCAATAGCCTAAGTCTTCTTCTTCTCATGAAGAAGAGGCCTTTGTTCTTATCCATTATCTCAAATAATTCAGAATTAGAGGCATCGGGAAAGTATTGTGCAAAGACTTTTTCCCTTATTTCATGTTCTTTCTCAATGGCAATGCACCATTTATTATCCAAAGAATTGTATAAAGAATTAGGTGTAACCAATCTAATTTTTGATGGTGACCAGTTATTAACACATAAATATTTAATGATTTCTTGCTCTACTTCTTCTTTCTCACTATCAATAAAATCATAAAAATATTCTTTTAAATCATCAAGCACCTTCATCTTAATATTCTTAATAGACCTTTGACAATGTGTCATTATCTTATAAGAAGAGATGTCTATATTTACCGGTGCTGACATTGCATGTGCATTACCAGTAGATTTTGCCTTCTTGCCTAATTGCCTGGTCTTCTTTGGTTGTACTTCCGGTTCAGTATCCTTCGACTCCGGTGAGCTATTTTTGGTTTTTAGCTTCCTCTCAAAGACTTTAGCAAGAACAACCTCCGGTTTCTTCTTAGCAGGTGACCGCTTGGTCACTTTAGGACTAACAGAGGTAATTGATGCAGATACCAATGGCATTGCTTTTTCCTTCTTCTATTTTGGTTCTTCAACTAGTGTTACCCTCTCTAAGTAGGTGCCAGTTCTCTTTTTCTTAGCATCTAGTGGTGAGGCAAGCAGGGTAGAGGCATACGCGATCAACATATCATACATCACTTCATATCCCATTGGTTTAACTACTTCTTTTCTTGGTTCCACCGCTTCCATTATGCATTCATCACCCTTTATGGTGAAGCAGATATCATCTTCATATTTCTTCACAATATCACTAGATATCCTCATTCTCTGGCTCATTTTCGCTTGAATTCATCAAAATACTTATTCAGAGCCTCAAGATGTGAATTTCCCACTACTTGAGGACTTTCCTTGATTTTTCTGGAGACTGGTAGGTCAGCAGACCATTGCACATCACCTATTCCTAGGAAATAGCCTTGAAAAGAGAAGAATAAGCCAACTAGTAGCTATCCAAATCTCAACCTTAAAGCATTGTCATGTTTAATGGACTTTAGGTTCAATAGCAATTGCTTCTGCAAGTAGGTACATAGTTCAAATGTAGTATTTTCTTTAATCATTCTGTAAGCGGCATTCACCGCAGCAGTTGGGACAAAATTCATTCTGCTGGCATAGAATATCCGGTATCTAGTCACCATGCAAGCATACTTAACCAAATCATCTTTGATGGTGTTGACGGTCATCAGCCGTTGGTCACTTAAAGAACCGGTGAGCATAGTCATTTCAGTCTTGGTGACCTTCCTTAGATCTATCACCTCTCCAATGTTACAAAAACTGGTGACGGCATGAATTTCTTTCAGTGTGATGTCATGCGTCCGCTTGAGGTACATCTTATCACCGTGTACCCTGCTAAGTGGTGCAGGAGCACCTAGTTGAGTAAAACTCTCATTTTTGAGTATTTAATGCTTTAATGTTTGTAAAGTCTTGTGTTAGGTTTTTTATGTTGTTTTAGGTTGTTTTGGGTCATGTTTAGTGGTTTTGATCTCATTTTGGGCTCTAGAAATCAAGTTTTGCCTTTTAGGCTTTGAGTTGACAATTTTTGGTAAAAATGTGCAAAATTGCCAAAAAGGTCTTCTAATGCTTTCCAAAGAATTGGAACATCTTTTTTAGGTGTTTTTAGGCATTTCTAAGTTGTTTAGACAAGTTGATAAGGTTAGTTTGTGAAAAATGCATCTTGGAGCAAGAAAAGTTGTCATTTGGTTTGAAAAGTTGTCAAAAGTTGTCATTTTTGGGTTTTTCTTGCAAAATGAAGTTATGAAGGCCTCATTTCCATACTAAAACTTGATAACCAACTGGAAAAACTATAAAAGGCCTCCCTTTTCCTTGGAAAGGGTTGGCATTTGTATTTACCAGTGAATCGTAATAGAAATCGTGCTTTTTTTGGCTTTTATGACTATTTTATCTTCTTTGGAGTAATAGTTCATACAATAGCATTCTTGTCCATACTATACCTTCTAGGAGGTGGTCATATTGATTATTTCATGCACCAAAAGTGAATATTGTTTTAGTTTCTTTTGTAAATTGGTTTGTACAAAAATATTTGCAAATTGTGAGTCTGCTGCCCTGCCAGGGGTTTGGAGTTTAGAAATGCATCAACTTGGTTGATCCAAGTCTGGGATCCCTCCAATGGATTCTTCCAAGTTGATTCATGTTTATATAATGTACATATATTTCATTTTGTGCTAGAGAAGTTTTTGGAAGATGCACTTGAGTGAACACTAGGCAAGTGTTTGTCATTTAGCTATTAGCATGAATAAAACTCAAAGTTTGCACTCAAAAGAAATTTGGAGTGAACAAATGAATGAGGCAAAGGTCTGGACATGTGGCCAAGGGTGTTGAGAATAATTTTGGTTTGTTATAGTAGCTTTTTCCTTTTAAAAATATTCTCACTTTGTAAGCAAATAGTGAGTTCACTGTTTTTGCAACTATGTTTGTCAAAATGCCAAATGGAATGCTTCAAAAGCATTATCCAAGCCTTGTAACTCTAAAGGAAATGTAATAGGAAGATTGATTGTTTTTTTTCAGACCTCATTGAGGTATATCTCTAGTACAAACTCCTTTATATGCAGGTCCAAAGAAGTGGCAGCAGCTAACTGGTAAAAGGCCAATTTTTGACAGTGAAAGTGTCATATTTTTTCCTACTTCCTCAAAGGTTTGCCAAGTGTTTGGAAAAATGAAAAAAGGAAAGGAATTTTATAGTGGTCTCAAGGTTGGGGTAGACCTACTCACTCAGTGTTAGGCCTTGATACATCAACGAGTTGGCTAAACAAGCCTTTCATCCTCAAAACCCTCATGAAACCCTATGCTTATGCCTAAAATAGTGGGCAATCACTAAACTAGGTTGACGAAGCCTAAAAGCACAAAAATCTCTTAGCCTAGACTTATTCCACACCATCCAAATCATCTCCCATGGTCAAGAATCCCATCATTAGGCAGGGTGAGCAAAACTAGACCAATTAGGCCTCCATGGGCTAGTAGCCCTTTTTGTTGCATAACACACATTTTTCTAGAACCCGATTGCAAAGAGGAGTTTGGGGCTCTTGAGACTTGGTGTGAACTTTTTAAAATAGTAAATCAAATGACCAATAGGACCTTGGAGAGTGCATTGGCCTCAATTTGTGTTTTGACCCTTAGTTGTTGAGATGAGTAGGCTAAGGCTATGGGCTTTCAACTGAATTGTGAACATCAAAACTTGAAGAAAACTTTGCTGCCCCTACATGTACATGTAAAAGACTCCTAAAGAACTTGAAATAGAGGGTTGAATGCCAAAGAACAGAGACTGAGGGTGTGTAGATGCATGGAGTGAGCAATTTGAGTAGATTTGAAGCATGGGTGTGAGCCAACACCAATAGGGGAGTTTGTTAGTGAAGACTTGGAGAGAGACCTATCAAGTAGGAATAAACTAGATGTTTGCAAGCATAAGGAGCATACACAAACTATACATCTTGTTTTCTTTTATGGCCTATTGAGTAAATTGGCCTTTTGAGTACTTTTCTACCAAACTCCCTATCACTAAGGATGATGCTGATGTGTTCTTCTGTGAATTCTTCCAGAAAATACACCGCATTATGCAGTTTCATCTTCTCTAAGATGCAATATTCAATTTTGATTTTCTTGTCATCCCCACAAAACAAACCTAGTTGGGAATGAATCACTAGGGATCCTAGGTCTTCCAATTTACAATCAATATATCTTGAAATATCTTCCTCAACTATAAATTTGGCGAGTATTTGGGATAGGGCATTGTATTTCATCTTCTTTTGAATAAAATCAGATGAATCTATAGGTGCACTAGAACTGGAGTGTGATGCAGATGCCATGATAAGAAAGAAATTTGAGAAATACCTTCACAAACCAAAATTTAGGGTTTAGCAATGTCTCCCACAATACACCACTTTGGTTGCTCGATTACCGCTTAGTGTTCTTCACTGATAGATTGAAAATGATCGTTGGATTCCTCTGCAAGATTTTTGAATTCACTTTGAATCGCTAGACAAATCGCTCTTTGTCACTCTGCACTTGAAAATTCTTCGCTCGAAAAAAGATAAGTGAAAATGACGACAAAAATCCATTTTAAACAATCTTTCACCTACCATAATAAATGCATCACCGTTAGCTTACAAACCCTAATTTTTCCTTTTACCACTTCAAAATCTTTTGTCGATTGATAGGTACTATATATTAGTTAAGGTCTTTACTGATATATACCAGGGGTTCAAATATTTTACCAATATGCTCCCCCTAAGCTTTTCTGAAGCTCAGTTTGCTGGTTCAGAGACTTCCACACTAGATGCAGAAACCGATTCATCCTGTTACACTTCTTCAGGTTTATTTTTCCAAGTTTTATTCATTCTCGCTTGAATAGTTTCAACATCAATCTTGCCTTCTAGAGTGATCGGTATATCATCCGATAGGTTCTTTCTCATTCTACAAGTTCTGGCAGTGTGTCTCGGTTTGTTGCAATGATAGCATACCATTCCAGGTGTTCTCCATGGTCTATTATTCATACTACCATTCTTCCTTCTCCATGTAGCAGCAATATGACCGCTACCATGATAGATCAAACAGGTTGCTCTCCAACCAGTTGCTGCTCGATAACCACCTGACCGATGGTCATAGGTATTGTACCAGTTGGGATTCCGGTTCACAAAAGATTCTGGGATAACTCCTTGAGTTCTTGGAGGGTATCTCCCAATGTTGTACAAAATAGACCGGCATTCAAATTCTCTATGCCCAAACTTGTTGCATGCATAGTAGTTTCCATTGAATCTATTGGATCTAGGCTTATTGTTTAGAAAATAAGGGAAATTGTTGTAGGCCTTGCTTCTACACACATTAGTAGTATGTCCTTCTTTGAGACAATTAAAGAAAACAAGTTTAAACTTTTTCTTACCTTTATCCTTGGATGTTGGTTGCTTCTTTGATGCTTCAACTTTTATTCTAGAGGTCTCACCTTCCTCATACCAAGTCCAGTGGTATTCTTTACCAGTTTTGCCAATTCCTACTTTTGTTCTAGCTTAACAGTACTCTTATTGAATTTGGCAAGTATCTCCTTTGAATCAGTAAGTTCCTTGGAGATAGCAACATTGGATTCCATCAAGGTTGCATTCTCATAAATAGCCATGTTTAGTTCACCTTTCATTTCTTCTTTTTCCACTTTACTCTCTTGGAGATGAGCGGTAAGGGCACTAATTTCTTTCTTTAACTTGGAGATCTCATGATCTTTGTCTTTTACCAGATCTTCAACTTTCCTTCTATTCTCAAGCTCTTGACACATTCTGATAGTTAGTCCTTCCAACTCCTTTCTCAGGTTGGCTTTAGATTCACTCAGTTTTTCAACTTCTTCAGCTAGGGCATCCATGTCAGCTTCACCAGAAGAACTATTTTTTAGTAAGTTCCATCAATTTCTTAGCATGCTCTCTTCTCTTGGCCAAAGAGGCTTTATACTTGACTTTGAGTTTATCATAGGCTCTCTCAGTCTGAGTGAGATGATGAGTATGTTCTCTCACAGTGTATTCCCCCATATCTCCTTCCAAGAGGTTGACTTATAGAAAGGTTGGCTCTGATACCAATTGATGAATACTAAGAGGGGGGGGTGAATTAGTATACCAAAAAATACTGAACTCAAACTCTTAAACAGTTTAGTAGATAACCAATACAATAGTTTCACTATTAAACTGGTTAAGATAAATACAAACCAAATAGCAAACAAAGCATTCACCCACAAGAGCACAATCACCATAACACAAGATATTTGACATGGAAACCCAAATGGGAAAAACAACGGTGAGCAGAAACTCACAAGTAACTATCTACATAATAGAAACCAGAAGAGTTAAGGTCAGACCGGTTAAGGTCATACAATGTTCTTCACCAGAATAGAACCTGTTAGGAATCTAGATCTCTATTAGGAGATAAGTCCTGTTAAAGACTACCTTATGAGAGGATTTCAAATCCATAGTTGTGAACCACCTTGTTAAAGGATTTACAAAGGCTTTACTAGGCCTACCTGGTTAAGGGTTTGAGACTTGTCGAAGATGTAAGTAATCAACAAGTGAGTGATCTAGATACTAGCATAGTATGCTTGGTTAG
Organism: Cryptomeria japonica; assembly: GCF_030272615.1. NCBI lineage: Eukaryota > Viridiplantae > Streptophyta > Pinopsida > Cupressales > Cupressaceae > Cryptomeria > Cryptomeria japonica. The sequence continues at coordinate 548,282,688 of NC_081414.1, read as the reverse complement.
ATCCTTGATAGCTCATTGGTAATGCATTTCAGCATTACTTCAGTCTTCAATATCTCCACACTCTAACTCTTCACATAGACCTAATCTTCTCTGCAAAGATCGCACATAACCTTCTCATACATCATACATCTCTCACATATGTAAACCCTAGACATGATGTCCTTATAAAGGAAACTGATTTCATGTCGGTCCAATAGGATTAAACTACAAGTTCCCAGGTTCAGTGCATCTAGACACATTTGGTAACATGGCACAAAATCACCGCCAAAGTGTCGGTGGATGATAACTCATCATAGAGTAATACCGGTTAATACAATATACCTATTACCGATTTGACAAAAATGAAGACAAGTAGATCATAGTGTTAACTACCACTTGGGTCCTTCATACCTCTTGTGGTCTTCATACCGCCTGAGGTCTTCAGTCAATTTGTGACCGGTAAACATCTTCTGCAAAACACTGATAGTCTAAAGAATATAATACATAATATTGGTTGGAACAATTACCGGTTGAGCATAACTCATACATCAAGAAAGTGTGTGTCCATCAATGACAATCAAAACATCATCAAAATGCCAACACCAACCACTCCATGATCACCGCTCCATTGGACTTTGTAACTTATCACACATTGTGCATTAAATACAATCCACTTTTCTCCTTCCCTAGACAATTAGCAAACGTACCAGACCAATTTAAATTTATCCTCATACAATGATCACACGTGTCTCCATCATTACCGCTCATTAGATAATAAACCAACAAACTTGATCAGTTAGGGTTTAACAACTGATAGGGTTTACCAGTTACATTACATAGAAAGGTTTGACCCTTTACACCGATTCACCAGTTCAACTCACAAACTTTACATATCGGTTACAATATCATCTACAACTCTCATCTTACCGGTTACTAGCTAATATCAAAAACAACAATATCAAAAATAACATGAATACCTTTTACCAGTTTAATTGACATCAATGACAACATATCATTAATGTAATCTCTATGCAAAATGCCAACAATCTCTTCCTTTAGCATTGATGGCAATACAAATATCAACGCCTCTGATTGCTGCTAAGATTGGTGAATAGGAATTGTGGTTTACATTACCAAGTATTCACCTTTCTTTGTGTGTCCTCGGCCTATGGCTGGTGAGTAGGAATCCTGGATTACATTACCAAGTATTCACCTTATTAGACACATAATTCTTCTCCTCAATCACATAATTCTTCTCCTCCTTTGACAACAATGCCAAAGTGAAAGTAAAACATGTAATTCTGCTCTCACTGTGCATCAACATCATTCTGCAACTTGATGCTCCCCCTATGGAATACATCCACTCCTTCATCAATCCATATAAGATTCTACAAGTAATTCAGGGACTGATGCAATCAGCATCATGTTCAACTGACTTCATGAAGAGGGACAACCCCCAATTAACTTCGAAGATACTCAAAAGTGGTCTTAGGCAAAGGTTTGGTAAAGATATCTGCAAGCTGCTCCTTGGTAGAAACATGCTCCAAGATAACATCTTTACTTTGAAATTTCTCCCTCAAGAAGTGATATTTCAATTCAATGTGCTTAGTCCTTGCGTACAAAATAGGATTTTTAGAAATGTTTATTGCACTTGTATTATCACACAAAATCTTTATAGGTTCTGAGATTTTTGTCTTCAAACCTTCCAAAATGTGCCTCATCCACATAGCTTGTGTGCAATTCATATAAACTGCTACATATTCAGTTTCAATAGTAGATTGTGAAGTGCAACTCTTCTTTTTACTATTCCAAGAGACTAGCCTTCCTCCTAGAAAGAATGCTCCACCGGTAGTACTCTTCCGGTCATCAATATTTCCTGCCCAATCAGCATCTGTGTATACTTGCAAGTCAAAATTTCCAGCATATGGATACCATAATCCATAGTCAAAAGTACCTTTCAGATATCTAAAGATTCTCTTAGTTGCCATCAGATGTGCCTCCTTTGGATTCTTCTGAAATCTAGCCACAATACCAACTGCATGGTAAATATCCGTTCAACTATGAACACCATAGTGTAGTTTTCCAATCATTGACCTAAATTCCTTTGCATCTACAGACTTAGATGCATCTTCCTTGGACAATTTACAACCTGTAACCATTGGGGTTCCAACTAGTTTATAGTCACTCATATCGAAAGACTTCAGAACCTCCTTCACATACTTGGATTGCATAATGAAAATACCATTCTTCATCTATTGTATATGTAAGCCTGTGAAATTTTTTATTTCCCCTACTAATGACATCTCAAATTTATTCTTCATTTCCTCTGCAAAAAAATTACTCATGTCATCATTTCCTCCAAATATAATGTCATCTACAAATAATTCACTGACTAGTATATCATCTCCTTCAGACTTGAGATAAATGTTGTTGTCATCATTGGTTCTAGCAAAGCCTATCTTCATCAGATGAGTATTAAGTCATTCATACCATGCTTTGGGTGCATGCTTTAAACCATACAAAGCTTTATGCAGTTTGCATACCATGTCTTCCTTATTTGTCAATGCATAACTATCAGGATCCTCTACATAAACCTCTTCTTCCAGTATCCCATTCAAGAATGGAGACTTAACATCCATCTGGTATACTTTAAACCTCTTATGAGCTGCAAATACAAGTAGTGTCCTGACACCTTCCAGGCTTGCTACTGGTGCAAAATTTTCTCCATAGTCTTCTCCTTCTTCTTGTGCATAACCTTTGCATACTAATCCTACCTTATTGTGAACTACAACACCATTTAGTACCCATTTAGTACATATAACATTCTTGTTTACTAGTCGGGGTACCAGGGTCTAAGTTTTGTTCTTCTCAATTTGTTCCAACTCCTCCTCCATAGCTTTCACCCAATGATCATCACCAAATGCCTCCTTAGCATTTCTAGGTTCAAAGGTGGATATCATGCAAGAGTTATCTCTTATTCTCCTTCTAGTTAGTACTCCAACATCCTTATCCCCAATTATCTATTCAGGACTGTGATTTAGTCTCACATACCTAGGAATAACATGATCATTCTCTTCGGGTTCATCTTCTTCATTTTCATCTTCCTCTAAATTTATTTGTTTCAGTTGAACAAGTATATCAGGATTTTCTTTACCAGTTTCTGATTTAATAGTTTTAGGATCTAAAAGAAAAATGAAAGGATCTTCATCCTTCTTCTTAGAACTGGTTCCTTCTGAAATTTCAGGACATTCATCTACATGAACATTAGCACTCTCAACAATTTTTTGTGTCCGATTGTTGAAGCATTTATAGGCCTTACTCTTGGTGGAATAGCCAAGAAATATGCCTTCATCACTCTTAGTTTCAAACTTGCTTATGTAGTCACCTCTTTTAATAAAATATTTGCTACCAAATATTTTAAAATAGCTAACATCAGGTGATCTCCCATACCAGTACTCATATGGGGTCTTGTCCTTACTCTTTTTACCAAAACTCGGTTCATTGTGTAGACCATTGTACTTACAGCTTCTTTCCAAAAGGTTTTTGATACACCTTCTTAAATCAACATAGTTCTTGCAGCTTCAACCACTGACCGGTTGTTTCTCTCTACTATATCATTCTGTTGAGGTGTCCTTGGTGCAAAACGTTGCCACTTGATACAATTATCATCACAATATTTAGTGAACTCTACAAAAGTGAATTCACCGCCTTGATATGTTCTTAGACATTTTATCTTTTTGCCACTCTTTCTCAGCTAAGGCTCTGAATGCCTTGAATTTGCCAAAAGCTTCATTCTTATCCTTGAAGAATGTGACCCACATCATCCTTGAACAATCATCAGTGAAAATCATGAAGTATCTATCACCTTGAATGCTTCTTGTTCTTATTGGTCCACATAGGTCTGTATGAACCAAATCTAACAAGTGCTCTGCTGAGAAGGACTTTCTCTTGAAAGTTGAAGAAGTCATCTTTCCTAGTTGACATTCTTTACAAAGAGCATTAACTGGTTTGTCTAGTTGAGGAAGACCTCTTATTGTCTTAGACTTGCTTACTTTAATAATATTGTCAAAATTTATATGAAAAAATATCCTATGCCAAAGCCAGCTATCATCTATTTTTGCAATCAAACAGTTGCTAACTTTAGGATTGAGATGAAATAGATTACCTCTAGTATGTTTGTCGGTTGTAATTAATTCACCTTTGCTGTCAAAGATTTTGCATATACCATTTCTGAACTCTAGTAGGTAACCTCTATCATTAAGTTGTGCCACACTTAACATATTATGCTTTAGGCCTTCAACCCAATAGACATCATCAACAATGCTCTTCACATTAAGAGAAATAACTCCCTTACCTTTTACCATACAGGGTGAGTCATTGCCAAATCTGACAACACCGCCATAAATTCCTTTAGGGAAAGAACTTTGCTTTGATCATCGATCATGTGATGTGAAAAATCACTATCAATGATCCAATCATCAGAGTTATCCATTCTGGATACTAGTGCCTTTTGATTTGATACATCTTCCTTAATTGCTACAAACACAATATCTTCACTAGCATCATCATCAGGTTCATCATCGGTAATACCACTATCAATAGCTACAAGACAATCTCTCTTGCCTTTACCCTTGTAATTATTAAATTTGTCTCTCTTGTAATCATTTTCACTATTAGGTTTGTTTGCTGCTATATGACCAATCTTGTTGCATGCAAAACACTTTAAAGGTATCTTACCTCTATATTTACCAGTGCCTTTAGGCAGTTGTTTTGCCAACAATGCTTCAAGTTCCACTAAACTGTCTTCATCATCAACATCTCTGTTGGATCTAGATTCACAGCTATTGTCGGCATCTCTACTTCTTCTCACGGATGGGTTAGAGATAGAAGCTCTGAATGCAGATTCTGATTTATGTACACTGCCATCATAGCCATTTAGTTAAAAAGCAGTAAGTTTGCCAATAATAGAGTCAAGAGTTACCCTTGTCTTGTCAATGGATTTTAGCTCCTGAATAGCTACAACTCAGATAGCATAGACCGGTAGTAGGGTTCTCAATACCTTATTGATTACTGTGGCATCTTCCACTTTCCCTCCTGCACTCTTTATCTCTCCAACTATCTCTTTGATCCTTTGACCATACTGCTGAATGTTCTCACCTTCAGACATTCTCATATCATCAAACTTGCCTCTTAAACTCTCTTCTTTAGCAATCTTGACATGCTCATCACTGCTATAGATATCTTCAAGTTTCTTCCATACTTCATATGCAGTTTCAAGACCATGAACATCTACATATTCAACATCAGATAGGGAACTGATAATAGCTTCTAATGCCTGGTGATTTTCTTGTTGTTCTTTCTTCTGATCATCGGTCAGGGGTCCAGTAGGTGTAGTATACTTATGTTCTATATGATCCCAATACTGACTACCAAGACTCTTAATGTAAATCCTCATTTTGTCACTCCATATTCTATAGTTATCTTTGTTAAACTTCGGACCTTATTTCTGCATCATGATCTACAAGATATTTTCCTCAATTTGTTAGGATTTAAGATTAAGAGGACCTTGATAGCTCTGATACCAATTGATGGCATGATGAAAGAATAAGTATCTGGTAGAATACTGAGAGGGGGGGGTGAATCAGTATATTGAAAAACTGATACAAAGTTCCCAAGTTCAAAACTCAGTCAAACAAAGTAAACATATCTCAGTCAAGATCAATATTCTTAGGAATACTTGACATTAACTAGTTTAATTGTTATGACAACTTTAAATAGTAAACAACTTCAAATCTTGTAAACATCAACAATTCTTAATCTTAACTCAACATATTCATCTCTCAATGCTTCTACTTAACATGCCTTATCGGAAGTTAACCAAATCAACAAATAAGATCACAACCACAAAAGCATTCACCACTTGATACAAATGTTTATACATGGAAAACCCAAATAGGTAAAAATCACGATGAGATGGGACTCACAAGGATAGTTATTTGAACTCTTTCAAAGTTCACCCTGTTAGAGCTTAACAATAAGTCCTGTTAAGAACTAATATCAGTTAGGAATCACCCAGTTAAGGGATTTACAAATATGCCTTGTTAGAAGCACAATACCCTATTAGGCGTTGTTGGGAGCATTTAAAACTGAGTCAAGTTTATAGGCCCATTTCAAAATTTTGCCCTGCATTTCCAAATGATTAAAATAAGTCAGTTTGAATGGCCTAGTTAGCAAGGGGGTAAAATGGAGCCGGTTGATTTTCAGAGGGTAAGGCTCAGGATTCATGTCCCACACCTTTCATTTGGCCTATGCAGTGATGTGCAACTTTCAGAATTCAGTTTGGATAAGTTTACTAGGTACCCATTTTGAGGGGTGAGCTGAAAGTGCATTTTAGGCATAAGTGCAAATTTTATTAAGTAGCCTACTTTGGGTGTTTATATCTTTTGCCATGTTTATTATCATGAAGAATTTCAAAATGGATTGAATTTTATGCATAAATGTGAGTCAACATACAAAATTTCAAGTCCTTATGAATTCGTTTGCTCAGTTTTCAAAGCTCAATCCGTTTGTAGTTTGTGATGTTTGCACAAGTGTAAAAATGTCCTGGTGAGCGTCATGTCAGAATGTTTGTTCCAGGATAATGTTGGTATAAATGGTGAGCTATGTTTCAAATTTCATGGCTCTACCAATCTGTTTGATTGGTTTTCAAAAGAGCTCATTTTGCCATCAAATTCAGTTATCTGCACTCCAGTGTTATATTAGTTAATGTAGCCGTTTTGGTGAGCGCGCCATTTGCATCCTGTCAGTCTGGTGATCAAACTGAGAATTCAAGGATTTAATATGTACTTTAAGGTACCCATGTTCCAAATTTGAGGACCTACGGAGGTCGTTTGATATTTTTGAGAAAGGCATCATGTGTTGCCAGAACATTGACTTCATCAGGTCTGTAGTGTCGACAAAGCCAGTTGGCCGTTTTCGGAAATTAATATCTCTTCGCTCAGGACTCGTCTTGAGAAACTATTTGGTACATTTCATCCTTGTATATCAAAGTACATGCTTGTCAGATGGCGAGCTCCAGAAAGGTGTTTTGACAAGTTTGAAAATTACGTCTTCGTGATTAAATGCGAAAATTGTGGCGTAATTGCCTGAAGGTTGTAAAATGTGGATTAATGATCCGAAAATGATGCCGATCATTTCGAGAGGTATGTTTGAGGTCCATGAAGCATTCCAGGGGTCAGTTGCATGAAAATGAATTTTTCTTTTAGTCGGACCCACTTTGGGGCCCGACCTGGATCATGCCTATGCCTTATTATTTTTATTGGCGACTTTGTTCACTGAGAGATTTTTAGAGTATCTAAATTTGGATTTTGATTTTGAAACATGTTATAAGAGTGATGATGATAAAATCCATCTCCTGTGCAGTCGAAATACAAAGGCACATTTATTAAACCAAATTGCAAATTGGTAGTTAACAAATGAGGCATTATAAGTTTTCAATGCAAATGTTGGTAGGTGTAATTCCAAATTTACAAGGCAGCCAATAATCCTTTCTTTGCGTGGCAAGTGAAAGAGTACAACTTCCAATCCAATGCAAATTAGTAAACATGCCAATGTCCTCCTGTGTGTGGTGTTGAAAGGAGGTTTTAAGCAAATTTCAAAGAAAATGTGGCAGCAAGTTCAATCACCAGCCAATCCTTCCATGTATGAGCAACAATTAAAATTTTCAAGCAAATGCACATAGGCAGTGTTGAAACCAAGTGGTTAAGCATTGGAGTTTGTAAACAACAGCAGTAGCATTAGTCTTCAAGTGCAAACAGACAGCAGCTCCAGCCAAACTATTCCCTTCCTTACATGGCATATGAAAAACTCCAATACCAAATTTCCCCCTCTGCTGTGGAGTTTGGAGGCTATTTTAACTTTCAAGCAAACACATTTGGAAGTGTTGGAGAGGGCATCTTTGAAGTTTATTAAAATGCAACACTTGAATGGCTTTCCTTCCTCCCACATACAGCAGCCCCATGGTGAAATTCCAAGCAAAAGCCAAATTCTCCAACCTTCCCAGCATTCTCCTTGCTATGTGTGATGGCTGGGAGTGCAATTTAAACTTTCAAACAAATGCAATTTACAGCAGTACCCTCCTTTTGCGTGGCACATGTTATGGTGTTGTAAGTTTGAAAGATTTTCAAACATGTGCCAATCCTCTCTACCGTGTGCTGTAGCTGGGAGAAAGTTTTGTTTTTTTTAAAATGTTTTTAAAGCATAATGCAAACAAGGTAACAACAGTTTCCTCCCTCATGTGGACCATGAAATCATCCAAGTAAATAAAATGGAAGGGGGTATTAAAATCCCACACAAAATGAATGGACAGCGCCATTAAAAACTCAGAGAAAAGCTCCAAAATCACAGTCCCAAGCATAATGCATTATCCCACATTGGCTGGGAAGTGGACTTTTTTGATGTTTATAAACAAAAACGCACTATAGTAATATGTCTAAGCCATAAAGGCTTTTGACAGATGGTGCCTATGGGCGCCCAAGGCGGGCCCACACGCGAGCATGCTTCCCAAGGCAATGGAGGATTTGATTGGATGGTGACTAGGTGGACCCCACATAGGCACGCTTCTCGAGGCAGATAGGCAAAATTTTGCAGAGAAAGGTCGGGTTAACGAGTGAGCAAGTTCGAGATGGATCGATGGTGCGCGCTATTTCGTGAAAGGAAGATGCACGTGAGTTACACCCTGCGAAATAGCGAAAGTGAACGAGAGCTGTCCACATGTCGTGATAGGTGGCAGTCCAGCAGGCGGGTCCTGGTGAGGTGGCAGTCCAGTGGCGATGACGTGGCGGTGATGAGGTGTCATCCCAGGTGGCATCCGATCAACCCCATCAACCAATCAGAGGCCGCCACGTGGCAAGGCGTTAGACCACAAATGGAGGCAAAAATCAAAATTAAAATGAATAAATGATATAGTTCTGACTATATTAAAATTTGAAATATTTAAATGACCAAGCACAAATGGGAATTAATTTGCCCAGGGTCTAAATTTTGGCCAAAATATAAAGTATTATATATCGCCGGAAAGCTCTCGAAGTGAGAAATCTGATTATGTGGTTAATTTTGACAAATGTGGGATATTTTAGAGGCAGTTTTCATGGGAACAAAATTCAGTTAGAGAGGAGACACTTGGCAATTCAGTTGCAGATTTGATTTTCTTCCCTCCTCTTTTTATTCCGAATTCTTCTCATTTGTAAGGGTTCCATAAATTTGGAGAAATGCTCCAAATTTGATGGCTTCCATTTTCTGAAGATCTTGACCCAAGTTTATAAATGCTTCTATTTGGTTTCAGGGTATAGAGATTGCAGTGCAGTGTTGTAAATATGGTTTTAATTGCAGGTCTTACTTGTGTCAGGCATGAGTAATTTCCCACAAGATTTTCTCTATGATATGTTTTTTCATTATTATGAATTCAATCCTCAAAGAGGATGAAATTTGTCATCTTAAGGAGATTGTATGATTGTTTGTAGGCATTCTTCAATGAAGAGTTTAAATTCTATAGTCAGTCATAAATAATGAAATATGTATCTAGATCTGATGAATTTGTGAATGAATCAAATAGTGCATTAATATAAGGTATTGATGCATGAATATCTTGTTTAAGGAAAACAAACTTGCATCTATGATTCATATTTGTAGTTTTGTGAGTGACTCTGTTGCCCAATGAACAAGGCACTAGTCTTTGACAGATTTGGGAATGGTCTCAGATATACATTTTAAAAGACAAATCTATTTCCCTTTATGTTTAGGGGTTAATGTTCTATCCTTCCAAAGCTCTATTTCACCTATTATTTGTATAAGATCCAGCCCATCTGTACATGTTACCTAATTTGGTGAGCTTGTGGAATGGTTTGTCTGCTCATTGTTGATGCAGTCTTATGTTTGTGATTGTTGTATTCAATGCATCAAAAGGGTGTCCCCCCCTAGGTCTAGCAGAACCTGAAGTGCAGGAGGATCATTAGGATCCTATGTTATGTTGTCCAAGCCCTAAGGTGTTTCATTGATTGAGATTGGCTATCTCATAGATAGATTTACAGGTGTCTTGGGTTATCACTTTTGGTGAACAACAGGAGTAGCCTCGCTGGAGGATTTAAGAATCCAAGCTAATGGACCACCTTGTTAGAGGATTTAATGAGTAACCAAGCTTGTTAGAGCTTACCCGATTAAGGGATTTTACTTCTGCTATAATTGTTAGAAAACAACAGGTTTTCTTGATCTGTCTGAGTAGCACTATATTTTCTTGATCAAATCCTTCTAAGATTCAATCTGCCTTCACTCAAAGTGTAGATCCATTCACTGGTTGGGAAACCACACACTCAACAAGTTTTCTACCAATCTTTCCAACAACCTTTATAAATAACTTCATCGACCTTAAATACAAATAAATTAGGTTGGTAACACAACAAAAACCTAATTCTCATCATTGAGATTACAAACAAGTCGGTTCAATCTTGACAGTTAGAAATCATGACAATCACTTCACATTCTTAAAGACAATTCCAACTTCTCCATGATCATCGCTCCATTGGACTTTGTAACTCATCACATGCTATGCATTAAATGCAATCCACTTTGCTCCTTCCCTAGACAATAAGCAAACGCGCCAAACCAATTTGAATTTATCCTCATACAATGATCACACGTGTCTCCATCATTACCGCTCATCAAATAATAAACCAACAAACTTGATTGGTTAGGGTTTACTAGTTACATTACATAGAAAGGTTTGACCCTTTACACCGGTTCACCAGTTCAACTCACAAACTTTACATACCAGTTACAATATAATCTACAACTCTCTTCTTACCGGTTACTAGCCAATATCAAAAACAACAATATCAACAATAACATGAATACCTTTTACCAGTTCAATTGACATCAATGACAACATATCATTAATGCAATCTCTATGCAAAATGCCAATAAACTCAAAATGCCAACAGTTAGACCAAGTGAATAGTTGGCATGTGAGTTTTATATCAAATAGCCATGTTCTGCTGATGAAGTGAGACAAATCCATCATGCTATCAAAATAATCCATTAAACCACCTAATTTTTTTGAAGGAAATAGGAGGGAGTTGAAGTCTCCTAGCACCATCCAAAGAGATTCCATATCATTAAGGATGAAAGAAGAGATATCATCCCAAACCTCTTTCCTTCTTGACCTAGTATTAAGGGCATAAACTTTAAACAAGTGACACCTGCAATTATAAGAGGTGAAGGTGATAGCAAGAAAATTAGCAAAGCAAAAAAATAGATCTCCTTTCACCTTTTGTGGGTTCCACATTGTGACCACTCCACCTAAAGCTCCATTTGTATCACTCATGATGTTGGCAACAATGCACCAAACTGAGAGGGGGGTGAATCAGTTTGCTCACAAAACTTTACTCAATTCAAACTTAAATTTAGATCAGATAATGAACAATAAAATCATAAATCAACACCACATCAATAACACACATAACACCAATATTTTGATGTGGAAAACCCGGTTAAGGGAAAAACCACATTGTGAACCTATCCACAATGAGATAATACCCTATTAGGAGTAAGCGTAAATATTACAATGGTGAATGCACATGCATTTAGGCACACTGCCTAGAGCTCACTATTCAAATACAAGAAAGGCTACAACCCCCAGGAAGGCTCATTGTCTTACAAAGATTTGGACGACAATTCAGATTACATGAACTGAGCAAATAGTATCTCCCAATGCATAATTATAGTTTTGGTTACGCACATACTCAAACTCTTCTCTTTCACTCTTCCTTCATACAACTTTCACACTTATCCTCTATTGTCAAATGATTAATACATTGTTTACACATGACATACATCTCTCTCATGAATATTACATATATTTACACAAATCATCAACCTATATTTCAAGGTCGGATAAACCCTCAATAAAAATTACAAAATAATAACCTCGCATGCTACAACAATGCATGCAGACCAAAACAATGTTAGCTAAGACATAGTTTGGACCTAGATCAATACCGCAACCAAGAAACATTTCAAGGATTATGCCTAGAACATCCGCAACATGCTACAATCATCATGAATGTCACATAACATGAAGAATGTCACTGGATCAAGAAAATGATCAATAACACACACAACAATCAATGCAGACCATCAACAAGGTTAGGACCCTATCTAAAAACATCCACAAGCAACCTGAATCACACCAAAAATAGTTGCAACAACACCACTTACTATAATTTTCATCATCAATATATCAAACCTCAAGAACATACTCATAACTGATTGTCAAACTAAAAGATTCACTCACAGACTTCCAAATCATGAACCATCTAGGTTGAGGACACATATGAGCATCCCAAACACTCGGCCATATCCGCAAACCAAGATATAGCAATTTTAGAGCAATTCAGAGCACAAACCAGAATACTGAATAACACAAACAACTTGAACAACCAACCTCAATACCGAATCATACAACATGATCAAATCATCATGCGGACCACTACAAATGGGAATAAACCATCTACAGACACCATACCAAAAACCATTTAAACTGCATCAACTCATCTGCAACACACTGACCAAACCAACTCATCCAATTTGACTACAACACTGGAATACATAGAAGATTATGTTGACATCAATCACAATACATCATTCTAGCAAACTTCTCAACAATATCCAATAATATCCCCCTTTGGTATTGATGGAAACATATGAATGTGAAAAATAATCAATGCAAAGAAAGAAATCAACAACCAACAATCTCCCATTACTCACAAAAATATCCCCTTGAGATCAGCATAGGATATAGTAGTTTTTCTCATTCTCTTGTCCCATAGGGTTTTCCACATGCTTCTCTCCCCCTTTTACATCAATGGCAAAGGTATATACAACAAAAATCTAGATTCTCTCACACTATACCAGATAATCTCTCCCCCATTAGGAAAAACACACACATCTGAATAACTGAACCATACACTAACTACTCCCTCTAAGTAGTAGCCTAACCCATCAAACCGGATCATAAAATATCTCTATGAAGTCCACCGGATTGATGCAACTCCATGCATCTTAGTTCTCATCAAGAGGGGGAATCAACCCTAGCTTCTCTCTAAGATACTCAAATGTATCTTTAGGAAAATACTTCGTGAATATATATGCAATCTATTCCTTTTTTAATACATATGCCAATCTGACTTAGTTCTCATACACCTTCTCTCTCAAGAAATGAAACTTGATTGATATATCCTTAGCCTTTGAATGCAACACCAAATTTGTAGAAATATTTTTAGCACTTGAATTATCACAATACATAGTAGTAGGCTCATCAAAAATAACTTTGATATCCTTCAACATCTACTTCATCTAAATTACCTGAGTACAATTGCTGGAAACAACAATGTATTCATCTTCTATAGTAGATAAAGATATAGTATTTTGCTTCTTACTCATCCATGAAACCAATCTCTTACCCAAGAAAAATACACCACCACTAGTACTCTTTCTGTCATCAACATCACCTGCCCAATCAAAATCAGTTTAAGCACAAAAAGTGAAATCATCATCTCTAGGATACCACAAACCAAAATTAATTGTCCCCTTCAAATATTTGAAAAATTCTTTTCATAGCAACAACATGAGATTCCTTAGGATCAACTTGAAATCTAGCAACAAGACATACTTCATGCATAATATTTGGTCTAGTTTGAGTCAAATACAACAAACCATCAATCATAGATCTATATCTAGTTTGATTTTCTTTTGAAGAATCATCATCCTTTGTTATGAAGAGTCTCAAGAAAATTTGGGATAGTCACCTAAGTTTCTTGAAGAATTCTTATGCTAACATCTTCAAATATTTGTGAGTATAAGAGGACAATGTGTACACACCATTTTTTATTTTAATTTTTTAGTTTTTGACACTCCATCTTTTCCATTGATGTCAAAAGGGGGGAGTAGATGAGTGAAAAATGTCAATCTTAGGGGGAGCTTTTTCTCTTTGGAATTTAGTAGAGAAATTTTTGGTTGCAGTTTGTATATTTTGGTCTTGGTCTAATACAGTCATTTTTCACTAAGTGTTGCCATCAATGTCAAAGGGGGAGATTATAGGCAAGAGACACTTTAGGTATGTTCAAATGTTTTCATTAATGGAAAATCATATCATTTTTGGTATCCACACTTCATGTTTTCATTATTCTGGTAGATTGAGTGAAGATTGTTTGAGTCTGGTGAGGTCTGGTAAGTAGAGCAGGACATCCAATAGTGAATAGTTTTGGTTAGAGAATTGTTTTGGTTGTGCATTTTTCTATGTGGATTTTGGAGAAGACCTGTGGTCATGTAATATGCCTTATTCTTGAATTGTGGCCTCTAGTGATGATTTTCATACAAGTTACAAGATCCGGTAATCATATTTTTGGTACAGTGGTAGCATGTAGTGATTCTCTTTTATGGATCTTGTGGATTGATTTTGGCGATTGTTTGCATATTTGAATTTGATGAGCTATCATGTGGGAGGTGTGTGGACATTTTTTTTGGTTTGCATATGCTTTAAACATGGATTTGAGCTGACTCATTTACACATTTCATCTCTCATGGCATGTTATTGAATCTAACATAAAATGCTTCTTAATGTGTCTTGTGGACATATAAGATCAATTGTAATAGATATTTTTTGTGTGGTAGTAGTGTGAAAAGTGTGTATGAGTGATTGTGTGTAGTTCCACGTGTGCAGGTGTGCAAGTGTTAGAATTATGCTCCAGATTGAGGTAAAATATCAGAATAGAGTAGTGTTGCAGAATTGAGTAAGATTAAGTATTTTGTGCTTAACCAGAACTATACTCGGGAAATTTTTTATGGTACTTCATAGTTCAAACTTCATTGAAATCTCTTACAAACATTTTGTAAGTTAGTGAGCCTTCTGGGGTTATAGCCCTTATATGTAATTTGTGCAGTGAGCTCTAGGAAGTGTGTCTGAATGCATCCGCATTCTCTTTTATGATATTTTTATACTTCTAACAGAGTATACTAATATTGTGCATTTGAATCCCACCGTGGTTTTTCCCTTAACCGGGTTTCCACGTAAAAATCTTGGTGTTATGGTTTTGTTGTTCCTTTCTTTGTGTTTCTACATTTTATTTTTGTTAATCTGCATTAAGTGGTTTATAGATCTACATAACTACGTTTAAATTGCAGAACACTGATTCACCCCCCCCCCCCCCTCTCAGTGTTCCTTGGATCCTTGATTCCAATAGTTAGTCTTAGGAATCAAAGAAAAAAAAAATTCTCATGCTTCATACATTCTAAGAACTTCCTAACATAAAATAAACATACTCTTGCATAACCAAAAACTTGAACCAAATCCTCTTTCAATCATTTACTTAAGCTGTTAATGTGTATGTATTAGCATAACCATCGTGCATTAATTTCCTATCATATTTCCAAGGCCTTTGTAACAATAATGACATGGATCCATAGGAATATCACATAACATTTCATCAAATTAACATCTTATCTTAAATTTTAACAAGAATTTTTTGTTGACCAAGAGTTTTTGGTCATCTTGTAGCCATATTGTCTTGTATGGATGCGGTTGTTTTTATCACCATTTCTTCTAGTAAAGGTTGTTATTGCTTACACTATCTATTAAGACATTAAAAACATTTCCTTCACACTTGCATCTTGTCTTGAATAATCTCTTCATTTGAGTTGGTCCATTATCTTCATTCAATAGTGCTCTTCTTGTCATCAAGACTCCACCTCCTTCTGCCTCTTTTGAATCTGATGAGTGTGCATCTTCTTCATTGATGTTTTCTGCTCTACTATGATTTTATGATCTCCTTCTTAGTATTTCCTCTGAGTCATGAGGGTAGTAATATTATCTACGACCCTCTTCTTCACACTTAAAATGGGTTCCTCTTCCAAAACCTCTAGCCAATATTCCTCTACCTCTTAAATTTTTATCTCTATGACTATATGAATCATCATATCTTTGATTTTTTATGTTGCCTTGGTCTTCATTTTTTTTTTTTTTCTATCATCATTCTTGTAAGATATTCCTCTAGCCCTTCCACCATTGCCTCTTCCTCTTTTCTTTCTTTCATACCTTTTGTTCATTCTTTCTTCACTTTTTAAGGTAAGTTTATGTGCATCCCCCATTGTGTAAAATCTCACCAAAGCCATCTCTTCTTCTATTTTCAACCTCAAATCTTTAATGTATACTACAACCATCTTCTTAGTAGCTTCAACATGTCTTGTGCTAATCAAGACCATAAAACTCCTTTATGCTCCTTCAATGTTTTTATTCCTTGTTTAAAACCTTGTATTTTCTTGAGTAAATCAGATTCATAATCCACTCGAATGAATTGTCTTTTCATCTTCTCCACCATTCTATCCCACTTAGTAATTTTCTCCTTGCCTACCCTTCCTCTTTCCAATTGAACCTCTCTCCACCAAATTGAAGCACATCCCTTCAATCTAGTTTTTGTAAATCTCACTCTATCAAAGTCTTAAACCTCTTCAAATTCAAAATATTCTTCAATGTCATAGATCCAATCCACTAGCTCTTCAGGATTTGAATTCCCACTGAATCTAGGAACATCAATTTTTGGTCTCTTTCCCATTCTTGACAATGCCTTCAATAAAGTATCTTTCACAATTGTCATCGGTTCATCTTCTTCGCCACTTGTATCATTAGCATTTATAGCTTTATCCTCTTCACTCTCAAATTCTCTCCTTTGTGCAAAACCTCTTCTAATTTCATTTTATAATGCTTTAAACTTCCTTCTCAAGGCTCTAAAAACATTACCAAGAACAAAATTTTCATTTCTTCCTCTACTCTACCCCTACCATGTGGGGCTCCTCTTGCATACATTTTTTTCAATACCCACAAGCTTCGTCCTTGTGCAAACTACCTCTCTCTAGTGAATCTGTTTGCATGCTTAGAATCACCTTGCTCTGATAAGACTAAAGTAAAGGGATGTAAATCCCTTAAAACCTACCTGAAAAAAACACTCTAAACACACATACAACTAGGTGAGCCTATTGGCTTCTCATTACATCATCCCAATCTAATTTGATCTAGTCATAGACCTATAGCAATGGTATATTTGTAGTATAAAATTTCTTCCAAAATCCTACCTTCAAGCTCTTCAATCTTCACCTCCAAAACCCTAAAATCTCTAAGTCTGCAATGGAAAGATCAAAGTTCAAGTTGCTAAATCTCCACCTAAGGTACCTCCCACAATGGTTTAGGAACCCCAAGATAAGTAGTTCATGGCAAACAATATATAAGCTTATTTCCTATTTATAAATTTCATTAAATAACAATTGGATGCATTTCGATCTCCACCTCCAAACCTACTAATAATTTTCATCAACTAGACCACCCACTCCACTCAATAGGACCCCAAATTAGAAACTATCCAATAACTCTTGGAATGAATTTTGAATAAATATTATTTAAGAGGGAAAATGTGAGTGGTCCCATAATGGAAAGTCCCAAGAGATTGCACCCAAAAAAAGCTATATTCTAGGTTTGAGCTAGAATATATATGCTAACTTTGAATTTGAACCACCTAGTCAAGTTTTTGTCCAAAACCATGGCCACAAATATTTAAGTAAATATTGGCCTTTTATTACAAATTTATTTCTCCTACTACATTATTTAGAAAAATCCCAAGAGAAATTCTATTAAACACATTTTTGGTTGATGAGGATAGCCAATTCACCAAGGATGCTCTTGCATCGCTATTTTATATAAATTTACAGTATGTTAACTCTAAGCTGAATGTTTAGACAATAATTTCTCTAATATCTCTATTTATGACTATATTCAGTAGGTAGGATAAATGAATGAATGAATAAAGTTATTAAATGTTAAATATAGATGATGGATTATCTAAAATGTAAATCTAAAATCTAAATCAATATTAAGGATTAATATATTACTTAATGATATATTCTTACCTACAAATATGTAGGAATCCAAGATGCATGGATTGTGATCACATTCTAAAGTTCACTCATTTAACTATCAACCACTTCTAATCAAAAGTCAAGTTAAATCAGTCTAACTATCAATCTAAGATAGACTTGATTAAGTAAAAGTTACACCCAAGTACCATCAACCAAGTGTTGATGAGGTAGTGGTGGAACTTGTGTACCTCAATTTAATGCATACACACATCATTATTATCTAATTAAATGAGAGATTAAATATTCCTATTATAAGTAATTTTGTCAAATAAGTTCAATAGCACAATATAGAAACATATCTAAGGTTAATTAAATATTACATCTCATCATAAGATAAACTTAAGAGAAGTAGATCTCAATAACAAGTACATGTTAGGTACCCATATATAATAAGTACCCCTAAAAGTTTTTGAATCAAGGAGCACTAAGAGGGGGGAATGAATCAGTGTTCTACTGGATATTAAATTTTCTAACTTAACCTTAATCCACCAGAAGCATAAGCATGAAACTGAAATGCATAAACAAAAAACAATCAACCATAGAATCATAACACCATGATTTTAACGTAGAAACCCAAATGGGAAAACCAATGGTGATATTTTAACCCACAATATTATTCTACTATGTCCAGTAGAAAAAGAAAATTACATGAAGGGGAATGCACTAGCATTCAGGCACACCGCCTAGAGCTTACAACTCAATTACAATAAGGGCTACCATTGGCCATTTGGAGGAATTGATTATGTGTTAGATTGATGTTTTGTCATTAATGTTAACACTAGTTGTTTTGGATGTTTTACCGTCACCCTTCTGGTCCTGGTAGGTTATTTGATTTCTGGTTGGATTGGATCTGGCATGATCTGGTATGCTCTAGTATGTTTAGGTTATGGAATTGGCTTATTCATGTTCATATTTAGTCAATTGATTTTGATCTGGTAATTGGAAGCTATCGTGTATGCTGGCAAGCTTGGTTTGTTGTTTTGGCGAGGGTTTCATCGGCAGAGCTTTGATGAAGATCTTTGATCTTATGCATAAGTGGTGTTGGTGTGGTTTTTAGTAAAGATTCAGGATGTTGATGGTGATCATGTTTGATACTTGGTTTATTAGGGATCATTGCTTTGGTGTGTATGGACCTATATTGGGTCTCAGTGAATCTAGGTTATGGACCGGCTTAATGTAACGTGTGGATTGGACCTCTCCATGTGTTTCTGGGATGTCTTATGGGTTGGATATTATTTGTTTGGTCTTAGGCCGCCATGTTTTGTAATTATGTAATTGTTTTATTGTCTGGTGGCTGATCTTATTATTTATGGTAGATGGTTTGTATATATAGGATGTAAGATCTCATTGTAGATCATCATGTAATGGGATATAGATATGTAAGGAGAGAATAATGCAATAATCATTCAAGTAGAGGATTTGGTCGATCATTGGTGATTGAGTTGGGTTTATGTAAGAGGATTTAGTCCTCCAGTATTGAGCTTAACTAGAACTATACTCAGGCATAGGAGATGCTATCTTTGAAATTCATTCATTTCTTTGGATTATAGTCTGGATTTCTATGTAGTCAGTGAGACTCCTTTTGTGATGAGTAGTGAGCTCTAGATTGTTGGCCTTCTTGCAAGTGCAGGACCCTCAATTGTAATTCACATACTTACTACAGAAGTATTATACAATTGTGGGTAGGCTTCCCACTGTGGTTTTTCCCTTTACCAGATTTTCCCTTTACCAGATTTTCCACGTATAAATCATGTGGATGGTATTTATTCTCTAATTATTGTTTATGCTTAATTGGTTTATCTACTATTTTGGCATTTGGTTTATGCATTCTGTTATTGATCTTTTGGGTTCTAGTATTAAAGTTTAAATTGCTTAAGGTTTCAGTAATCTAGTGACAACTGATTCATCCCCCCCTCTCAGTTTTCTTCTGGTTATTTGAACTATTTAAAAATTGGTATTAGAGCTTTGGTCCTTTCTACAGAATCTTAACCACTTGAGGAAGATCCTCTGGCAACTAATAGTTCAAGTTCATCTAGTTCATCTGGAGCTATCTTTCAGAGAGATATTCCTCGGCTTGATGGAACAAATTACACAGTATGGAAGATTTGGATGGAGACTCATCTGAGATGTCTCAATAAGGAGATTTGGGAGATCACACAGAATGGTGTTACACCTCATTATCTAGAATCTAGAAATCCTCCTCCGGAAAACAAGGATAAGGATCTTGAGAATGATTGTAAAGAAAGAGAAGCCTTCTTGTGTGCACTTTCTAATCAACAAATAATGGGATTAACTGATAAATCATTTGCATAGGCTTTATGGGACAAGTTGGAGACTCTTAATGAAGGTGACCCTACTATGAAAATTGTTAAACTTGATGGTTACCAAGTGAGATATGAAAACTTGAAAAATGGAAGAATATGAAAGGATTACTGCATTTATGGAAAGGGTAAATGAGATTGTTATGGGAATTCAATGTTGTGGTGGAACTCTGAGTGAAGATGAGATTGTTTCTAAAGTTTTGAGAGCTTTACCACCAGATTACAAGATGAAGGCTACTGCAATTAATGAATTGAGAACAATGGCTAATACTTCTGCCAAGAGAGATACCTTGGTTGGGAAATTATCTTCTTTTCAGCTTGAAGAATTTGAACCGTTTGGAGCTATGAAGTCTAAACATTCTTTTCATGCATCTGCATCATCAACTGGCAATAAATATTGGAAAGCTTTATATGCAAAGAAATTGGATGATATGAAGAGAGAAGATGAAGAATTTGAGCAACTTGAAGCCCTATTTTCTAGAAGAGTACCTAAAGGACCGGTAGGAAGTAAAATTGAAGGAAAAGCACCTTTTAAATGTTTTGTATGTAATAAGATTGGTCATTTTGCATCTATATGTCCTGAAAGGAATTCTATATTTGAGGAAAGAGCTAGAAGATCTCTTAAGCCTAACCCTAGATATTAGAACAAGTATAAGTACAAGAAAAACATAGATAAATCATGCTACATGGCGGATGAGGAAGGTGTGACTGATTCTGATGATGAACCGGCAGAAGACTCTACTAGTGGTTTCCGCAATGGAAAGGAATGGGTGTTCCTGGGTATCAAGGAAGATGTTCCGGCACTAGAAGAGAATGTACCTGAAGAGAAGGCACTTGCTACTAAAATTGAAGATAAGGATGAATGGGTAATTGAAAGTGGATGTTCACATCATATGACTGGAGGTAAAGGGAAGTTTCCATCTTTGCAAGAATTTGATGGCGGTCTAGTTAGATTTGGAGATGACAAAGCATGTATGATCAAGGGAAAATAAACTATATCATTGGATAGTAAGCACAACACCGATAATGTTTATTATGTTGAAGGTTTAAGGAACAATATTTTGAGTGTAGGACAATTGGTGGAAATGGGATTTCAATTACAGTTCAAGGATGGAAAATACAAAATCATTAATAGATCCAGTTTGGATATTTCAACCGGTACACAGACAAAAGGTAATATATTTCATTTGAATTCTGCTAAGAAGACATGTTTGATTGCATAAATTGATGAGAGTTGGCTATGGCGTAAAAGGCTATGTCATGTGAATTTTGATTGTATTGTAAAGATCGGTTCAACTAAGGTAGTTAGAGATATACCTAAGATTGTTAAGCCCTACAATCCGGTATGTAAAGAATGTCAAATGGGTAAACAGGACAGAACCTCTTTTAAGAGTATACAAGGTAAATCTAATGATGTTCTTGATCTTATTCATACTAATTTGTGTGGCCCTGCTAAAGTTAAAAAATTTTCAAGGTGATAGATATTTTATGCTAATCATTGATGATTATTTTAGAATGATGTGGGTTATTTTTCTAAGAGAGAAATCTGAGGCTTTTAAAAAGTTTAAAATATTTAAAGCTAAAGTTGAGACAGAGACATGATTGAAGATTAAATATCTAAGGTCAGATCATGGTAGAGAATTCACATCTGGTGAGTTTAACAATTTTTGTGAGAATCATTGTATAAGGAAACAATTTTCTACTCCTCGGACACCTCAGCAGAATGGAGTTATGGAAAGGAAGAACAGAACTATCTTGGATGTTTCTAGAACAATGATGATGGAAGCTAATCCACCTCATATCTACTGGAGAGAAGCAGTGAGCATAGCAGTGTATACTTTCAACAGAGTACATGTCAAAGGAGAAATCGGTAAGACACCTTATGAATTATGGTTTGGCAATACACCTATAGCTAAGTATTTTAGAATCTTTGGTACTAAATGTTATATTAGGAGAGATGATATCATTGGAAAATTTGATCCTAGATTTGATGAAGGAATTTTTCTTGGTTATTCAAATCAAAGTAAGGAATATAGATGTTATAACAAGAGATTGCAAAGAATTGTGGAGAGTGCTAATGTCAAGGTGGATGAGCTGAATAGAAGTCAAACCAAAGTTTATGAGCAAGAACCGGTAGTGGAAATGATCATAACTGAACCGGTAACACCTTTATTAGAACAAAATGTTGAGCCAGTTACTCTAGAAGTATCATAAAATTCAAGAGTAACTGAAGAACCAGGAAGAGGAAATGATAGTCAGAAGACTCCTAGGTACGTGAGATTGAATCATTCAGAAGATCAGATCATTGGGGATAACAACAATGGATGATAAGAAGAATATTGGCATCTAATGAGATATGTTTAATTTCTCAACTTGAACTGGTATCAATAATTGAATCATGTAAAGATGAATGTTGGTTGAAAGATATGGAAGAAGAATTAGATTAGATTGAGAAGAATAACATGTGGACTTTAGTTTCTCAGCATAAAAATAAGAATGTTATTGGATCTAAATGGGTTTTTAGAAATAAACTGAATGAATATGGAAAATTTACAAGGGAAAAATATAGATTGGTTTGTAAAGGATATTATCAGAAGGAAGGAATTGATTATGGTGAAACTTTTGCACCTATAGCTAGGATTGAAGCTGTAAGATTATTCCTTACCTATGTTGCACATAAAAACTACAAGGTTTATCAGATGGATGTCAAGTGTGGATTTTTTAATGGGGATCTTGATGAGGAAGTTTATATTGAGAAACCTAATGGTTTTTCACTTTCAGATGATAAAAACATGGTTTGGAGGTTGAGGAAAGCTTTATATGATTAAAATAGGCACCTAGAGCTTGGTATGCAAGGTTAGATAAATATCTTTTCAAGCTTGGTTTCACTAAAGGTAATGATGACACTAATCTATATAATAAATTCACTAATGATGATATATTAATTTTCTAAAAATATGGAGAAATAATTTGAAATGTCTATGATTGGGGAAATGAAATTTTTCTTAGGTTTTTCAGATTACTATGACTGATAAAGGTATTTTCATCTGTCAAACTAAGTATGCTAGGGAATTGTTGAAGAAGTTTGGTATGATATATTCTAAATGGGTAATTACTCCTATGGTTACAAGTGATAAATTGTCAAGGAAAGATATTTTTGCACTAGTAAATCCTACAAGATACAAATATATGATTGGATGTCTGTTATATTTGACTCAGACTAGGCCTAACATAATGAATTTGGTTTGTATTGCATCTATATTTCATAGTCATCCTAGAGAAAATCATGAGAGTACGGTGAAACGAATTTTTAGATACTTGAAAGGTACATCAGAATGTGGCTTGTGGTACCCTAAGGATGATTACTTTACTTTATGTGCATATATAGATGCATATTGGGATGGTAATGTTGATGACCGGAAAAGTACTTCCGGTGGAGTTTTCTTTCTTGGAAAGAAGTTGGTTTCATGGATCAGCAAGAAACAATCATGTACTTCTTTATCTACTACTGAAGCTGAGTATGTAGTTGCTGCCACTAATTGTACACAGGTTCTATAGATGAAGCAAATGTTGAAGGACATTAAAGTGCATTGCATTGGACTGGTAGTTATTCACTATGATAACTCTGATGCTATTGACATATCAAAGAATCTGGTATTTCACTCTAAGGAAAAGCACATATCTATCAAGTATAACTTTTTGAAGGAGAAGGTGGAAGAAAATGAAGTTAGACTGGTTTATGTGAACACTAAAAAGCAGATTGCAATTTTTTTCACTAACCTTTACCTCAAGAATCATTTGAGTACCTCAAAGATAGATTAGGGGTTTCTGCCCCTCCGACAGAGAACTGATTAATGTTATTTGGCATCAATCTGGTATGCATTACCGGAGATATTTTTCATTATGGCATTGATGTGGGGATGCTACTACTCAGGGGGAGTAGTTAGCCTTGTGTTTCAGTGGTTTATGGTTTTGCTTTGATATTTATGTCAAATTTTTGGAATTGATGTCAAAGGGGGAGAGATATATGTGAAAAATAGAGCTTTATAGAGATATCATTCACAAGGGAAGTTTGGTCTTTGTTTCAGAACTTCATTGCTATATCTTTGAGTGGGAGATTGTTGGTTTTCTTCCATTGGGGAGACATGTTTGGCATTTCTTGGCACTTGGATATTTTTCACATCTAGTGTTGCCATCAATGCCAAAGGGAGAGATTGTTGGCCATTTGGAGGAATTGTTTATGTGTTGCATTGATGTTTTGTCATTGATGTCAACACTAGTTATTGTGGATGTTTTACCAGCACCCTTCTGGTCTCGATTGATTATTTGATTTCTAGTTGGATTGGATCCGGCATCATCCAATATGCTCTAGTATGTTTGGGTTATAGAATTGGCTTATTTGTGTTCATATTCAGTCAGTGTGTTCATATTTAGTCAGTTAGTTTTTATCTGATGATCGAATGCTATCCTGTATGTTGGCAAGCTTGGTTTGTTATTCCAGCGAGGGTTTTATTGGCGGAGATTTGATGGAGATCTTTGATGTTATGCATAAGTGGTGTTGGTGTGGCTTCTAGTGAAGATTCGGGATGTTGATGGTGATTGTGTTCGAGACTTAGTTGATTGGGGATCATTGCTTTAGCATGTATGGACCTATATTGGGTCTCAGTGTATCTAGGTTATGGAGTAGTTTAATGTAACATGTCGATTGGACCTCTCGATGTGTTTCTAGGATTTCTTATGGGTTGGATATTATTTGTTTAGTCTTAGGTTGACATGTTTTATAATTATGTAATTGTTTTATTGTCTAGTGACCGACCTTATTGTTTATGGTTGAGGATTTGTATATAAAGGATGTAAGATCTCATTGTAGATCATCAAGGAATAGGATATGGATATGTAAGGAGAAAATAATGTAATAATAATTCAGGAAAAAGATTTGGTCGATCATTGATGATCGAGTTGGTTTTATGTTAGAGGATTTAGTCCTTCAATATTGAGCTTAACCAAAACTGTACTCGTGCATAGGAGATTCTATCTTTGCAGTTCATTCATTTCTCCAGATTGTAGTCTGAATTTCTATGTAGTCAGCGAGACTCCTTTTGTGATGAGCAGTGCGCTCTAGGCTATTAGCCTTCCTACAAGTGTAGGCCCCTCAATTTTAATTTACATACTTACTGCAGAAGTATTATTTGACTGTGGGTAGGCTTCCCACTATGGTTTTTCCCTTTACCAAGTTTTCCACGTATAAATCTTGGTGTCATGTGGATGGTATTTATTCTCTGATTATTGTTTATGCTTAATTGGTTTATCTGCTATTTCGGTATTTGGTTTATGCATTCTGGTATTGATCTTTTGGGTTCCAGTATTAAAGTTTAAATTGTTTAAGAATTCGGTAATCTGGTGACAACTGATTCACCCCCCCTCTCAGTTGTCTTCTGATTATTTGAATTGTCTAACAACTACAACCCTAGAAGTCTCACTGCCTTAAAGATCAATTACAGTGATGAATTACAATGATTGAACTCCAAAATAGCATCTAAAAATGCCTAGATGAGTTCTAGTTAAGTGCAAAACTCTTATTGTGTCTCTTCTGCAACCTTGCTCTATTTTCTATCTCAGTCAATTACCAGATCAAGAATGTGCATGTGAAACTGTGCCAAAAGGGATTCTTGATCACTACTCACTCATATTACCTCATCCCATACAATAAAAAGATCTTTTGCACCGGTCTTATATATCCACAATCACAAAATAGACAATTATCAAGTCGCCATGTAATGTAACATGTAGAATTGAGTCAGCTTGACTAGATCACCCAAAAAGAAAAGATCACCAAAAAGATGATAAAATGATGTCTCTATGTTGGCCCTATCATCCCATGCACGATTAATAACACCGCAATCACCGAAAAGTTTTCAAACCAAAACTACTATGCTCAACCGGAGCTAGATTACCGATTACCAGACCACTATAAATTCTAGATAGCAAAATTTTTAGCTACCGGATAGAATTCCATGAAGATTTTCCATCAATGACAACCCTTAAACCAATAATCAAGCATCAATATCCACCAAATAAGTTTCAATTGCCAACAATCTCTCCCTTTGGCATTGATGGCAACACTAGTGAAAAATGATTGTGTTGAAACAACCTGGATACCAAATCAAAATTGCTATCAAAATTTCTAAGGCTTCGATCCCCCTTAGATTAAGACCTCTGTAACATGCTCTGTACATTGCATTCTTCTAATCCCTTATTCACTGTAAATTTTTCACCTTTACTCTCCCCCTTTCACAACAATGCCAAAGAAGGGGTGTTGTCCAAAACTTATATATAGGGATATCTACCATAGAATCTACATATACTTGAAGATATCAGCAAAAATGGTCTTCAAAAATCCTAGGTGAGTGTCCCACCCACTCTTCAAGTTATCCAAAGTTGTGATGAATTCACTAAAAAACATAGGTATGAATCTCCACATCCTTCAATTCAAATGGAACAGGTTGTGCCATAGCCTTCATACAAACTATTTTATTACTCAACATGGTGTCCATCTGAGGGGAAATAAGATTCTAGAATTCACCAACTCTTCTCAAAATTCTATCCTTCTTTGCATTTAGGCTCGAGATTTGATCATTGAGGGCCATTACTTGCCCTTCTATACTACTGGTTAGGGATACATTAGAATCAAAAGACTGTGAAATACCAGCTAGCTTACCTTGGCAAATACTAATCTTCTTGTCTATATCTAGTATGAAATTTGGTAAAATTAGACAAGACTTATATAAATTACCACCTTTTGTTAGTGCATCAGAGATTGTCTACAAACCTTTATTTAATTGGACCCTATCATCCTCTATCATTTTCTGGAATGTTTGCATTCTCACCTCCTTGAATCTATCTAATACCCGCTTAGTGGTGGTCTTCTCCAAAGATTCAAAATTAGTATTTACATTATTAATCAATTGAAATTATTTACCGGAGGGGCTAGAATTGGGATCTAGTTGCAAACGTGGTACCACCTTCTGCAACACATCAACCGACATTGGAATAAGATTTTTTGTCTTCAATCTCAGATTTGACCAGATCTTGACTGGCCTGAGCTTGTACGACTATTGCAAGCATCATCTTCTCAACTGGTGCCATTTGTCCAATATCAAGGGGGCCATTGAGATTGATTGAGATTTAAGGTAGGGCCCTTGTCCCTTTGACTAAAGGAGTGTCAATTATTGGAGAATCAACAACTTTCTTCCCTTTTATCTATCTCAGCACCCTGCACCTCTGTCTTCTTAGGTTCCATTTCTTCAACATCATTCCCTTTATGCACTGGTGTTACCACTTGGTGTAGTGTCATCCTTTGGGATCTCAATGACTTCTTCAATATTTTCTACCACCGGAGGATTCGCACTGGTCTCAGCATCAAGGTCTACATGGCCTTGATCTTACAGATGTCCCTCGGTCTATTTTTATCTTTCTAATCATTGGAGACACCTTCCTTTACTTCCAGATGGGAATTTTGAACTACATCACTATATAAAGGGTTGTTATGTATGATCCTTCTCCATATTTCCTCAGTTTCCTTCCTCACTTCTTCAACTCTGCCAATCATTAATCTGTTCACCCTATTCCTTCTTATTTGCTTCCTCAATGAGCCTTTTAGCTTCATCTTGGGTGATACAAGTGCAAACATTGATCAAATCTCTCTCTTTCATTTCTTTGTCTATTTTACTAGTTGTCAATTGTTACAAGCTAGGGTTGTTGTTGCACCTAAATATCGACCTGTCAATGCTCGATACAACCACTAGACTTATAGAATCCACACGAGGTTGTTAAACCATGTCATGAATCCTTGTGAGGGATGTTGGCCCAATGCCAACAATCCCCCTCCTAGAATCACTCACCATGGCTTGCATGATTCAAACCTGTGAGCAAACTCTAATACCACTTGTTACAATCTAGGGTTGTCATTGCACCAAAAGATCAACCTATCAATGCCCGATACAACCACTAGACTTATAGAATCCACAGGAGATTGTTAAACCATGTCATGAATCCCCATGAGGGATGTTGGCCCACTACCAACATCAACCTCCTCGCATCAATAATAATACATAGAGCCTTAGCAATTCTACGCTCCAGTTCAATCAAAGTTTTACTAAAATTGTGTAAGTACAAAACAATAGCTTCCTCAACTTTCCTTTGATCTGCCTCAACTAGATTTTCATAGTATGTTCCAATGTTCTTCAAATTTCCATAAAAAATTATCTCTTCAATTAATTGATTTGTTGTCATTGGACAAAAAAATGTATGTTTTCTTTGCAAATTACCAGTTTCAAGATCATCATCAAGCTGTGTTATGAGCTTCCTTCCCCTCTTGGGTCTTCTGGTAAGGATAGGTTCCGATTTAGCTTTCTTTCTTTTCTCTGTACCACTAGACAATGGTTTCCTCACCACCCTTACAAATTATCCTTTATTTTGTCATTTTAAGCTTCTTCATCTGATTCAGTCTTAGATGCCAGTGGACATACATCAACATAGGTTCATTTGGGTTTCTCCTTTTTCTTCAAAACTCCCTTTCTGGATGAGCTTTGTCTTGTCGATGGTATTGTAGACACCCAAAATTGTCCAGTCTAATTAAATAAATATTTTATTTATTTAATTATCTTTAGCCTAATTCTTCTATTAATTAAATAAATCTTTATTTATTTAATTAATTCATTTATCCTCTTCTAGCCTTATTTCTTATTTAAATAAATACATTTATTTATTTAAATTATCCTTTCCCTAAATTAAATAAATATCTTATTTATTTAATTATCCCACTTCTTCTATTAATTAAATAAATCTTTATTTATTTAATTAATTCATTAGCCTTTTCTACCCATGACACATGTCATTCATCTCTTAATTCCTACACTACCTACCCCTCTCATTCTTTTATTATTTCTTTTACCTACCCTCTAATCATAGCCGACCTCCTTTTACACCTCTCAATCTTATCCCTCCATTTCATATAGTGTCTTCTATATAAGGAGATGCTTCCTTCATTATCAAACCCTAATCATTCATTCCTAATCAATCATTCTAATCATTCTATGCATTCTAATCATTCATCATAATCAAGCATTCTAATAACCCTAATGAATCATCTTAAGGACTTGACTATACTACGATCCTACTTGCAACCACATTCCGTTCTTTGTTGAGCTCTTGTGCACATAAAATCTGAGAGCAAATATATCAAGCAAGATCAATGGAGATAGGAAGAATGGAGATCAAAACCCTATTGGACATGTGATGGTATAATCTTTGTGATTTCATGTGATTTGCATTGTCTTAGGTAATCTTCATATGTTATGGTGGATCTTTGTTGATTGTTAGGCTAGGGTTTTGTGGTTGAATTCATTTAGCCTTTCAATATTGTTATTATTGTTATCCATTTTCACCATATACAGGTATTACCAGAGTAGGGGAAAACTTGGTCTCCTTAGGTTTTGCTTTGGAGGGAACCAATTCAGCCTTGAGCTTCTTGGATTCCTCCTTAGCTACTATATGAGCATGCTTCTCCCTTACTTGCTTCAGTGCCTCTCTAGTAAATCCCATCTACATAGCCACTTCCTCATCCATTCTGGATACTTTTCTCTTTCTTTCAGGATTGGTGAATTTCTTGTCCAACTCCATATCTATCTCCTTAAAGGTGGCAAACTTTGGTTCATTGTGTAGAACACAAGATATCACTAAGAGGGGGGTGAATCAGTGATTATAAAAAATTACAAGTAGTGTGTGTGTAATTGGTAGGATAATGAAAACACTGACAAGAAACCACACACAAGAGAACATCACATAACTCCAGATATATGAGGAAAACCCAATTTGGGAAAAACCTCAGTGATAAATATTGTTGGAGATCTATTGCTCCAATCCAACCTCACAATGAATTAACATTTTTACAATGTTTTAGGGCATCAACCCAAGGAGAACCAACCCCTAAAAATTTATGGGTACCTACCCAAAGGAGCACCAACCCTTGATCTATTCTAAGCACCAACTCAAGGAGGACCAACCCCTACACTGAGCACCAACTCAGTGAAATACAATTAGGTATAAAAACAATACAATGATAAACACTTTGTTACAAATGAGTTTTCTAACCTTTGCAACCTATTCACTCTGTCAGTTGAACTATTTTCTGTCACACTACTTCTCTATCGGATCTCAGTTCTCTTTGTCTAAACCCTCTTCAACTCAGCTTTTGCCTTGCCAAATCTCCTCTCACACTCTCTCTGCTCTCCTTCACTCTCAGTGGAAACCTTACCGGTTCAATCTATGTCATTTTGATGAACTGTTATGCTCTGTAAGAGTTTATCGGTTACCTTAAACCTTGTCGATTAAACCCTTCTTGTTGAATCTTCTTCTAACACTCAGTCACTTGAATACTTTTCTATCAACACTCAGACTAATCAAATCTCCTCTAGCATGATCACTTTTTCATCACACATCTAGCATACCATTTCTTAAGTCTTTGATCTGCATATTTATACACATTCTTTCCCGCCAAAACAAAAACTCAAACTTTACGCAACTAGGTTTTTCTTCATTGATCACGATCTATATCAAATCGAATCTCATCTTCTTGAATTGACAACCTACAAAATCTCAACAAAAAGCTTTGTCCTTTTTATTCTTCCAATAAACATTTACTATATTTAGCAAACTGGATCCTATTCATCGGCCTTGATTTGTCGATCACAATAAATGATCTAGCAATTTCCTTCTCCAAATCAACAAGATAATCAGAAGTTGTGCTTCAATCTTAACACCAAAAAATTAAATCTTTGCATTTTGATCTACTTTGAGCTGCAATCCTCTACAATCAATCTGTGATTTCTGTAGGCTTCATTTAATACCAACCTAGTCGACAACTACCTCGTCGATGCACTATTCACGTACCACTGCATGTTCTCCACTTGGAGTCCACATGGCATCTTTGTCAGCATCCAACTCACTTGACTGTGTTGGTTCAAACTCGGTCACTGACCAAACATACTACTGGTATACACCAATCTATTAACCTTCATATCATGCACTTGTCTATTCTGCTGGTTAGGACATGTTAACATTTACCGGTGACATTCCTCAACCATTTTGCCAAAGTGGAAAATAGTTCACTTCCTTTCATCTTCTTATCTGGGTGCTTCAATTTGTCTCTTTACTTTCTTACCGGTTGACATCAACATGTCAATAATCTGCAATACTCCTACATGCATATCAGTAACATCAACTTGTATACTAGTTGACAGCAATGACAACGCAATGCCAACAATCTCCCCCTTCGGCATTGATGTCAACTCACATACACAACTATACTCTTTCTCCAACTGCACTCTTTCTCCCCCTTTGACAATAATGAC
Source organism: Cryptomeria japonica (assembly GCF_030272615.1). Classification (NCBI taxonomy): domain Eukaryota; kingdom Viridiplantae; phylum Streptophyta; class Pinopsida; order Cupressales; family Cupressaceae; genus Cryptomeria; species Cryptomeria japonica. The sequence continues at coordinate 548,250,962 of NC_081414.1, read as the reverse complement.
AAAGGGCTCAGACACCAACTTCACTCTAGAGAATGATGATTGAATTCTCCCCCTTTGAAGTTAATCTCCTCGTCAAGCCAAATGTGACTTTTGTAGATAGACAAATTGAATGGATAACTCCAAAAATCTCAAACCTATCGGTGGTGCATACTCTATCTCTGAGTGTGATACTGGCCTTGAGTAGCAGAACTTATAGAATTAACACCAGTCTTTACATCTAATCCCACAACTTCTTGTACTGCAACACAAATATTTGATCTCCCCTTGTGTACAGCATATGGTCCAAGAGTCAAATATGTATAGCTACGAACTCCCCTTGAACCATAGATCTCCATACACATTTAAGTGTAGAAAGCTGGTGGGACTACTCCTAACTTGTGTCTTAGATACTCAAATGTGTTTTTCGGTAGAGGTTTTGTGAAGATATCAACAACTTGTTCACTTGTAGGGACATATTATACCTTTACTTCTTTCTCTACAACCTTCTCCCTAAGAAAATGGTATTTGATGGCAATGTGCTTTGTCCTTGAGTGCATAACCGGATTATTTGAAATGTTGATTGCACTTGAGTTATCACACCAAATAGGAATAGGGTCATATATTTCTACCTAAATGTCCTTGAGGGTCTGCTCCATCCATAACACCTGAGAACAACTTGTAGTAGAATCAATATACTCTACCTCAACAGTAGATAAGGATACTGAATCCTGCTTCTTGTTGTGCCATGAAATCAACTGGCTACCAAAAAAGAAAGTTCCACCACTTGTGCTCTTTCATTCATCAATATAGTCTTCCCAATCGACATCAGTATAGGCTTATAAAGTGAAATATCCTTGCTTTGGATACCATAAGACATAATTAAGTGTTCCTTGTAGGTACTTGAAGATCCTTCTAATTATATTCATATGTGACTATTTAGGTGTAGCTTGAAATCTTGCCACCATACATATTGGCTGCACTATATCCGGTCTTGAGGTAGTAAGATATAACAGACTACCAATCATGGATCTATACAGGATCTAATATACTTCTGGTGACTCATCAATCCTACTAAGCTTGCATTCAGTCATCATGAGGGTACTAACCCATTTGTTGTTCTCCATCTGAAACTTTTTCAACATATCCCTAGCATACTTGATTTGAGAGATAAATATTTCTTTATCTTGCTATGAAATCTGCAAACCAAGAAAATATGATAGCTCTCCAAGCATTCACATCTCAAACTATGATTGCATTTGATCAGCAAACTCTTTACATAAGATATCCTTGTTGCCTCCAACTATTATATCATCCACATACACAAAAAACAATAATCATGTGATGTCCATCTGCTTTGATGTATAGATTACTATCTGCATTTCCCTTTCTGAAACCTTTCTCCCAAAGATACTTATCTAACCTTGAATGCCATAGTCTTGGAGCTTGCTTCAAACGATACAATACCTTCTTCAATCAGCACACAAAGGTTTCATCATCATGCAACAGAAAACCTTTTGGTTGTTCTATGTAGACTTCTTCTTCCAAATTACCATTCAACAAGGAAGATTTAACATCCATTTGATATACCTTGTATCCTTTGTAGGCAAAGAATCTTAAGAACATTCTAATAGCCTCAAGTCTTGTAACCAGTGCAAATGTTTCTTAAAAATCAATTCCTTCCACTTGAGAATACCCTTTGCACACTAATCTTGCTTTATGCCTAACGATCTTACCTTCATCATTCATCTTATTCCGATAGACCCATTTAGTACCAATAACATTTTTATTTGGTGGTTTAGGAACTAACTCCCAAGTCTTGTTGTTTTCAATTTGTTGCAACTCTTCTTTCATTGCATCCATCCATTTATCATTTTTGTTGGCCTCATTAAATGTTTTGGGTTCCATTTCAGTCATGAGGAAAAAATTTACTTGTCATTGTTCCATCCAAGCCCTCTTCTAGTCTACCCACTGTCACTTTTATCTCCTATAATCTTCTCTTCCGAGTGATTTTTGTGCACATGTCTATTAGGGGTCTTGTTGGGTGTCTCTTCCTGTTCAATTTCTAACTACACTTCATCTTTATCACAAGATTTATCATACCAGTTTACTTGTGTTTGTCTACCTTTATGCAAATCTTCATCTACTCTTACATGTACACTCTAAACGACTCTTCTCAGTCATTTGTTGTAGCATCTATAAGCCTTGTTATGAGTTGAGTAACCTAATAAAATACCTTCATCACTCCTAGAATCAAAACCACCTAAACCAACTTCATCTCTCTTGATGAAGCATTTACTTCCAAACACTTTGAAGTATTTGACTGATGGCTTTAGGTCATACCACAATCCATAAGGTATCATTATATTATTTACTCTCAACTGAACCTGGTTCAATGTATATATAGCAGTATGAATTACTTCCTTCTAGTACGTATCTGGTATGTTTGCTTCATTCAACATAGTTCTCGTCATCTCCTTAACAGTATGGTTTTTCCTTTCTACAACACCTCTTTATTGTGGTGTCCTTGGGGCTGAATACTATCTTTTGATTCCATGTCTCTCATAGTAGCCTTCAAACTCATTTGATATGAACTCACCACCCCGATCCGATCTCAGACACTTCATCTTGTATCCACTTTCCTCCTCAACCATCTTTTGAAAGATTTTAAACCTCTCATGTGCTTGTGATTTATCATGTAGAAAGGTGACCCATGTCATTCTTGAAAAATCATCAATGAATAGCATAAGGTATGTTTCACCGGCTAAAGCTCTGTTGGCATTCTACACTCTTATGAGAATAGTTGATGTTGTCATTGATGGCAACCAATTGGAAACCTACTAGCGAATATTTGTCAACCCACCGGCAGTTACCGGCACCGACAATAGACTTCTACATACACCGGCAGGCACTTCATCGGTAGTAGCAATAATGCATACTAGCACTCAATCCGACATGGAATAAACTTTGTTTATTGTTTTATATTATAATTATCTTTTGTAAAAGCTGACATGGCATATTGTAAAAGACTCATATATATGTATGAGATCTTATAGGTCATTTAAAAAAGAGATAGAAGAGATGATTAGAGGATATGATATAGATGATATTTTTATATAGTTGACAGCGAAGGTTTTGGTAATAGACTGAGCTTAAATCGGTACTGAACCTGGCATAGTTGATGTTGATCTGAAGTAGTACATTGTATTGGATTTTGATATTCCATTTTGTAAGTCAATTAGACTTCTATTTAGTGATTGAGCAGTGAGCTCTAGGCTGCTAGCCTTCCTGCATGTGCAGGCCCCTCATTGTATGTAATATTTATTCACTGGCTAGTGAGTGAATATTGTGGGTCACAAATCCCACCAAGGTTTTTCCCACACCAGGTTTCCTCATTAAATATCTTGTGTTATGGTGTGTTCTCTATGCTGTCTTTGTTATTCTTATTTTCTACATTAATTCTTATTTACCGGTACACTGTTTTGGGATACAAATTTCTTAATAAGTTTAAATATTTTGCTAACCAGTTAGACACTAACTCACCCCCCCTCTTAGTGTCTTTGGAACTCTCATTGATTATAACAAGCTCTTGTTCTCGTTGGTCCACACAGATCAATATGCACCAATTCTAAGGGCCTTGATGTATTATGATCTTTGGTTTTGAAGGTCACCATAGTCTACTTACCTCTTAGACATTCATCACAAAAGGTGCTTGCAAGTTTGGTGATCTATCGTATATCTCTCACATAGCCTTTCTTACACACCTTAACCAAATTATAAAAGTTTATATGGCCTAATATTTTATGCCACAACCACCTCTCAACTACTTGTCCCATCAAGCATTGGAACTTAAAGCATCCTTTCAAATTATAAACATTTCCATCTATCCTTTTTCCTCCTACAACAATCTGTCTGGTACTCTCCTTTGTTATCTGACAACCGGTAGAGTCAAAAGTGAACTTGTATCTTTTGTCACACATCTAACTCACACTCAGAAATTTATGTTTTAGGCCTTCCACATAGTATACTTCATGTTCTTTTAATTTTCCAATCTATGTTTAGAGTACCTTTGCCTTTTAATTTGATGGAAGAGTTGTCTCTGAACCTCACCGAACCTCCATTCCAATCTTCAAACTTGATGAACTTCTTTTTGTCTCCAATCATGTGATTGGAACAACCACTGTCAACTACTCATAAATTTATTCTTTCTGTATGCAAGGCAGCCTGGATGATTAGACTTGACTTGGCCTTATTCTTATCCTTTTCTACCCAAAACTGTTTGGCTTCCTTCTCCTTTCCTACAACACCTTTCTGCTCTAGTTTTTCTTCTGGTTTCTAATCTGGTACTGACTTCTTTTATTTAGTTGTTTTGATTTTGCAATGCTTGCAATGTGGACAAAACTTTTACAATGATAGCATTTTATATTTGCATTAAATGATGAATTTGAAAAATTATTGTTGGACACTGGTAGAATTCTTCTACATTCATAACTCCTATGACCAAACCCATTACACTGATAGAAAATAACATTCATTTCCCAGAGTGTAGCAAACAGATTCCTTCTTTCAAAACTAGTAGGGGGCTTATGCATCAAACTACAATCAACAATTCTATGTCCAAACTTATTACACCGGTAACACTAACCATGGAATTTGGGCACATACCACTCTTGTCTTTTTGGACAGGAAAACTTATGTCTCAACGGGTGCCGCCTTCTCACATTATTGACTCTAGTGAACCTTTCATTATCAATCTTGGCCTTGCCTTTAGGATTTGGATTATGGTACAATGAGTGATCCTTTTGGTTCAAGGTTTGAGCATTCCAGTTCACACGCTGATTTCTTGTAGCTTCAGCATAGGTCTTCTTCTCAGTAGCTTTGCTAACTATAAAGGTTTGTTTTTCTTTACTTTCACTTGAAAAAGTAAATTGTATCTCCTTGTCAGATGTGTCTTTGCTATTGGAACTTTGTCCCTCTTCAAATCCTATACCTGTGGTATCTTTTGAGTGCTTCTGATTACTCAACATTGTGTCCAAGGCTTCAGTGTTGCTTTCATATTTTCTCCTCATCTTTAATTCATTCTTGCTCTTTTCAAGCTCCTTTTTGAGCCTTACAATTTATTTTTCCAAATTATGATGCTCCTTCTCCTTCTTTATCAAATCAGAGGATGTAACTTCACATATCCTTTTAGCTTCTTCCAACTGGAGCTTTAGATCAGAAATTGTTTTCTTGGACTCCTCCACAAATTGTTCTAAATGAACTTGTTCTTCTGCAACAACACACTTACACTTCATGAGTTCCCCTCTTGTTTCTCTCAACTCCTCAAGAGCACTTATGAGATCACCTTCCAAGGCCACTTCAGCTTCAATATCTTCATCTTCATTAGCTCCATCAACCAATTCATCTTGTGCCATGAACAGATTAATTTCTCTTTCATCCTCACAACAGTCATCTTCAGAGGCACTTTCTTCATCTGTAGCATCATCTTAAAAAGTATACAGGTTGTTCTGCTTCTGATAACTTATTCTTTCTTGTCGGTAGGCTTTCTTCTTTTTATCCTTACCCAAAGGTCTACTGGTATTTTGTTTCTCCTCTCCAACATTCTCACCATAGGGACATTTTGAAGCAAAGTGTCCTACTTTTCCACAGTTCAAACATTTGAAAGGCAATTTTCCTTTGTACTTACCAGATCCTCTTTTAAGATTCCTTACAAAGTTTTCTACCATTGTATCTGAGTCTTCACTAATTTCTCCATGAGAAATTTCTTCCTTACCCTTTTTGATGGAGTTGAAAGCAGCCTCTTTTCTTGAAGTTTCTTCACTAGTTATTCTCACCTCATGAGTAGTTAGGGACACAAATAACTCATCCATTGAAAAGGTCTTTAGATCCTTGGATTCTTCTATTGTAGAGACCTTTGTATCATACTTAGATGTGAGTGATCTAAGTACCTTTTTATAATAACTTCATTAGATACATCCTCTCGAAGTCTCTAATAGTATTCACCATTTCATCAATTCTTTAAAGATAATCAACAATCTTTTCTTCATCTTTCATTTTCAAGCCTTCAAGATGAGCTCTTAGTGTTTGCAGTTTAGCCTCCTTGACCTTAACATATCCTTCAAACAATCTCTTCAACTTATCCCAAGTTTCCTTGGCGGAAGAGCAGTGTATAACCTTAACAAACTCATTATCAGACGATCCACTGAGAATAGCATGCTTGGCCTTGGCATTGTTTTCATACTCCTTCTTAGCATCCGGACCTGTAGGGGGAGAATTAGGGAAAGTATACCCATTCTTCATAGACATCCAAATATCAAAACCTAGCAAAGATAGATAGGTTTCCATTCTTCTAATCCAGAAGGCATAGTTGGCACCATCAAACATGGGAGCTTTGGAGAAGGAGGATTCATTCCTTGCCATTTGTGTTCTTAAATGAGAATCTACCCAAGCTATAGAAATCTTTAACAAAAAGGGAACCTAATTCTCTGATACCAATTGTAGAACATAAGATATCACTGAGAGGGGGGTGAATTAATGATTATAAACAATTACAAGCAATGTGTGTGCAACCGGTAGGATAATGAAAACACTAACAAGTAACCGCACACAAGAGCACATCACATAACACCGGGTATACAAGGAAAACCCAATATGGGAAAAACCTCAATGAGAAATGTTGTTGGAGATCTACTACTCCAGTCTAGCCTCACAATGAAATAATAGTTTTATAATGTTTTAGGGCACCAACCCCTGATCTATTCTGAGCACCAACTCAAGGAGCACCCACTCAGTGAAATACAATGAGATATAAAAAAAATACAATGATAAACACTTTGTTACAAATGAGTTTTGTAAACTTTGCAACCTATTAACTTTGTCGGTTGAACTATTTTATGTCATACTGCTTCTTCTCTACTGGATCTCAATTATCTCTATCTGAATCCTCTTCAACTCAACTTCTGCCTTGTCGGATCTTCTCTTGCACTCTCTTTCTTCTCCTTCACACTCAACGACTACCTTACTGGTTCAATCTTTGTCGATTTGATGGACTGTTATGCTCTATAACAGTTTACCAGTTACCTTAAACCTTGTTGGTTAATCCCTTCTTGCCGGTTCTTCTTCTAACACTTAGTCACTTGAATATTTTTCTATCAACACTCAGACTGATCAACTCTCCTCTAGTATGATCACACTATATCATCACACATCCATCATACCACTGCTTAAGTCTTTGATCTGTATATTTATGCACATGCTTTCCTGTCAAAACAAAAACTCAAACTTTATGCTCCTAGGGTTTTCTTCACCGACCACGATCTGTATCAAATCGGATCTCATCTTCTTGAATCGACAACTTGCAACAATTCAACAAAAAGCTTTGTCCTTTTTTATTCTTCCAATAAGTGTTTACTATATTTAACAAACTAGATCTTGTTCATCAACCTTGATTTTGTCGATCACAATAAATGATCTAGCAATTTCCTTCTACAGATCAACAAGACAATTAGATGTCTTGCTTTGATCACAACAACAAAAAATAAAATCTTTGTCTTTCAATCTGCTTTGAGCCACAATCCTCTGCAATCGATCTATGATTTCCGCAGTCTTCATTTAATACCGACCTAGTCGGCAACTACCTCATCCATGCACTATTCACCTACCACTGCATGTTTGCCACCTGGAGTCCACATGACATCTTTGTCAGGATCCAACTCACTTGACTGTGTCGGTTCAAACTCGGTCGTCGACCAAACATACTATCGGTATACACTAACCGGTTAACCTTCATATCGTCCACTTCTCTATTCTGCCAGTTAGGACATGTTAACATTTATCGGTGATAGTCCTCAACCATTTTGCCAAAGTGACAAATACTTCACATTCTTTCATCTTCTTATCCGGGTCCTTCAATTTGTTGCTTTACTTGCTTACCGGTTGACATACTTACTAGTTGATATCAACATGCCAACAATCTACAATACTCCTACTTGCATACTAGTAACATCAACTTGCATACCAGTTGACATCAATGACAACACAATGCCAACATATTGGAGTCCAACGATTTGCTCAGAAGGTATTAAACATAAGCTTCAAGGGTCTAACCATCCACCTCATAACCCATCGACAAGATCCAAACTCTCCTAAACTCCATAGCTTCCATGTGACATTGGTCTTTGTCCACCATGAAGCAGATAGTGTTCTCATATTTCTCAACAATCTCTTTGGTAATCCTTTCTTTATCTTTCATTTGGCCTTGGAAAGTCATAAACAGAATCCACAAGGTTGTTGTCTGATTTTCTTTATTTCCTAGTCTTTACAAACCTTGTTTGATCTTAGTGGCCACTGGTAAATAGAATGCTCATTGTAGTCTATCTGTACCAAGAATTTGGTTCATGAGGTACAATGCTAGACAGACAACTAGAGAACCGAACTTAAATACATGTTTCTTATCAGATTTATCATCTTCAAATTTCTCAGGAACTCCTCAAGAAGGATTGAACAAAGATCATGTTGCATGTCCTCTTTCACCATTTGATACACTGCATAAATGGTTGTTTGTCATGCCCAAACTTTTTGGGCAAAAACACAAACAAATTTTTTCTTTTGAACACTCAATTACATGCAACCTATGCTTAAATAGATGTGACAACTAAACAAGTTGTTCCAAATGAAATCTTAAATGATATTAAAATGGGTTTCTAAAGTCAGCGATGAATTAAAATTTAACTAGAAGCCTAAGGTTTCGATAAAACTCCTAGACGATAGAATAGAATATTACCTATGTAACCATTACAATAACTCCTATCATCAAGCGGAACTAATAAATTTTATAAGGACAATAATAAATTCACTCAAATGCCCCTTTCATTTCTGTTGTGTTTTATAATACTTAATTTGGTCAACTTCTACTAAATAGACATTAATATAATTACTTGATTCAATATCAATTATTTGACTAATATCAAGTTTCCTCCATCATTGTTATTACATTCTTCCTTTATAACTTAATTAAATATTGCATCTATTAATTAATTATTAATATGATTTTAACATAATAGTTTTAATTAACTGAGCAAATAAAATAGGAGTGCCAAACATTAATATGTTAATTAATTTATTTAATATAAGGTTCCATCCGGGTTAAATAAGTTCGCAAGATCAAGTTCATTGACTCATTCTAGAAAAAATATATTACGCCACTACAATATCCTCTTATGGATAAACATTTAATATCCTATATTAAATGCTTCCATTTAATTATAAATATCATTAAAAATCTCTAAAAAGTATTTATATAACTTAAATCAAATTGTTAAATATTACTCCTTCAAACATTAAATATTAAATATTTAATAGTCAACATTTACATTACCCTTGGTTAAATTTCAATCATTAGCTTGTATAAAAATTCCCATTAATAAACCTCTTAAACAAATTTAACCAAATATGAGATTAACATTTCTATATAAAAATTAAAACCCAATTTCAGATATCATCCCTAAAGGAAGTCAATTGGATAAGATAATATCTTAATCTAAATGGGTCAGTTCCCATTTCAAATTTTGAAAGCAATCTTTTCCCCCCCTTTAATTTAAATCTCAAGCCCCACCCCACAATATTTTATTCTTTTATTAAAAGAACATGTGGGTAAAACCCTATCTAGGGTTTTCTCCTCTCCTTTTTTTTAAAAGGAGAACAAACCTATTCTATTTTCTCTTAGTTTTCTTTTTAATCTACCTTTCCCCTAACCCTAGGTCGGATTAGGGTTCCACCATGAAGTAAATTTCATGGTGGATACTTTTTTTGTTGTTGTTGCAAACAGGGTCGATACCCACAGGTAGGGTTTGTGTTTGAGAGAGAGCAAAGGAAGGGGAGGTGGCGCCTCAAGGTTTCGGGCAGCGCCGAAGGGTGTGGGAGGTGACGCTGAAGGAGCAGGCAATGCCTAAAGGAAGTGACAACGTATAGAGGTTGCCGGGGGGGGGGTCCGATGAGGCAACCACACCCACAAATGCAGGGTTGCCCCTGTGGCTGTGAGGATGCCTCCCCATAGACCACGGGGCCTTGGCCCCATGACTATGGGGCGGCCGTCCCATAGTCACAAGGGTAAGCCTGCTACTGTGGGCGGCCATGGCCCCCACAACCCACCAATAGGGGCAAACCCCATTCCAACCTTTTGTTAAAAAATATATATAATTTTTTATTTATTTATTATTTTACTTTTAGTTTGAAACTTGTGATATGTAAAATTATATATATATATATATATATATATATATATATGACAGTCGGTTCTAAAATATAATATTCAAAGCATATGTTTAATCTGATTTAAAGGATAATTTATTTAACCTGATTAAATAAGTATTTCAAATACATGCACAAATTTAATGAATTAATTTCCTTAGAAGAATACAACAGCTTAGTATTTCATTTAAAACATTATGCCTTTACTTAAATTATATTTATATATATATATATGGATAAATTTGCATTTCCATAGCTTAGAGCATGCTAATTTCAAATAAACAGATTAGAAATAAATTTTATTTTCTTTTATTACATATAGTTTCCTTTTGATTTAAAATAATTGTATCTAGATTTGTTTACTTCCTACTAAACATGCTTTTACATAATGGAAAAATATGACAGTATTATTTTTATTCACAGCTGCAAATAACATTTTCTAAAATCCATTTAAACAGTAAACAACAAGATATAATGTATTTTCAATAATAACTCTTAAAATATCTATTTATGCCTTCTTTGAGTTTAAACTATAAATGTAAATCAATATTTCATTTCTTATTTAAAAGAGACTACTTTATTAACATTTAGATTTACACTTCCTTTTGCACAACAACACTACTAGCTTTTAACTATTTTCATTTCTTTTTGAAAGCTTAATAAGGCATACATAAATTTCTTTCCTAATATATTTCAACAAGTAAATATCAATAAAAACTATCTCAAATATCTATAAGGAAATAACTCTATTTCTTTATTCTTTTCTTTGAAAGAATATGCTCAAGTAAATTTCAACTTTATTCCATGATAAAACTAAGACAAATAGTTACATTTAATACATTTTGGTAGCTTTTACAATAGGTAGATCTCAACTTAGCCTCTCATTTCTACTAAATGAGGGTTTCCCAAATAAATACATTTTTCTTTTGCAACTAAAACAAATAATAATAGGATCAACTCCTAGCCTTTCTTTCCTTCCTTTTTCCAAGCAAACCTGCAATACAAAGCTTTAAGGTTGTGACCATGGAGGCTCACCTCCCAACCTAGGCTTACTAGAAGCCACCCCCAAGCTTGGGGAATCAAGACCTAAACGGGATACACACAAGCAATACACAAACAAGCAAGACAAACTTACAACAAACACATTTCCATCCCATGGCTTAACATCATCACATAATGTGATTTTTACATGGGTGAAGGTGGACTAAGTACCTTGAGGAGAAACTGCAAATAGTAGAACACAAAGCCACCATAGGGCAACCAAGAGCACATCACAAGTTCCAAACTTGTCCCAACCATCCTTATGACCCCCAATGCATACAAGCCATCAAATCTCCCCTTATGACCCCAAAATGTATAAACAATAACTTTGCAGCAAGGGTCACAAAAATCCCTTGAGATCACTCTCTTCCAAAGAGAGCCTCTCACTCTAAGGCTGTCAAACTACCCTTCACCCCAAGGCCATTCTACCCTCCCAAGGCTAAGTTTGGCCTTGAATACTCCCAATACATGAATAAATGTTCAACCAAAACAAAGGGAAGATCACAACATCTTCCTTCACAAAACATTAATGGGAGAAAACAATGAAAAACATGCATTCTTTCAAAGCAAACTTACAACATGCATAGTTAGTAAATAAACCAACCTTGAATCTGCAAAAGGGATACAAGGGATAGTTGGAGTAGAGCTGCCCAAATCCACACTTCTTCCTTCTCAAGACTTAGCCAAAATTCCTATTCTAAACTTTTTTAAAAACTTCAAGATTCTAGTCTCCAAATATGGAGAGTGGGTGATTGCCATCCTAAGCCTCAAACCCTTCCCTAAGAAGACTCCTCTCACTCTTTCCAACCTCTTGGATAGAGTGTGGGCTCACATTGGTTGGTCTTCCCAACCTCTTACAGACTTACTAAAACTGGCAACTGAAAAGGTAAGAGAAAGTGGGGAAGAGAAACTAACACATGAAAGGAAGGTTATCTAACCTAGGATGAATCCTCCAAGTTGGATTTTCTCTCATCTTGGGAAAACCAATTTTTAAGGTATCAAATCAGTCACATGGGAGTGGTTACATGCTTAAAAATACCCCTAACCCATAGGTATACCATATGGACTTGTGGAAAAGCCCCTAAACTAACCCTAGGAGTCCATTTGACCCCTTAGAAACCCACCTGAATTTAACCTACGGGTCAAACTTGAGTTGACCACTCCAAGACTCTCTACCCAAGGCAAGTCTGGGACCACACTCAATTATTTGAAAAAGGCATTGGTTGAAACAATTTCCCTCCAAGAGACATGTCATATTCAATACACTATTCAACACATGTGTCAAGTGACACAATAAAATGCATTACTTAATTACACATGAAAATTGTCTCTTTTTGGATTTAAACAAATTAATAAATACAATTTAACACACATGCAAATATTTACATTTATGAATAAAACACGATACATATGGGGTGTTGTCTTTCCAAATAGACAACCCTTAGTTTTACAAACGCACAAAGGTCTAGGCTTGATTCTCCATATTAATTTCATGGTCACATGGATAATTTTCCTGCGCATCTCAATTACACATTAGTAATTCCCAAATAACCACATATAAATTTAATATATAAAAAGGAATACAATTCAATCACTCTACATACAATTGCCATCATACAAATCAATTTACCATATATCCAATGAAATACACATAAAGCAATTCACTTAACGACATTATCATAATCCTCATAAATTTCAACCATTCATAATACATGCATCCATATTTCTAACATCATAGTAAGGTTCTACAAATCAAAATAAATGACATAGATCATATCACGATTATCCAATCAATGGATCATATAGAGTTTAAATCCATAACACATCAAAATGTACACTGCAAGGTGAAATGATTTCGTAACCTGGTTCAAATTACTTTTCTCACTAATCTATCCATCTAACATAGCCCATCCTATTGAATTATAACATTTATTAATAAGGTCAACCATGGTCAACTAAGTTAACCAGAGCTTGATTGGGGAGGGGCTTTATATTGTTCTAGAGACTGAGTTCAGTCTGCTAGACTGGTAGACCTTGTAACCAATGATCATCGACGCAAATCTCACATCATGCTCTCGGATATCATCAATTGTCATAGATATTTTATCAAACTACACACAGGTTTCCTTTGTGATGGTTGTGTTACCTACCTTCCTCTGATTAGGTTTGTCATCGGTTTGATGTAGACATGTGACTCCATGAATGTCTTGCTTGGTGATTTTGTATGACCTATCTAGCCAGATAAATTCATCATGCACATAGCTCATAATATATCTTACCCACTCATCTTCATCTAACGTGGGAAAATGCACAAACTACGTGAAACCATTCCTCTGCAATTGTGCATATTTTGGTTTAAGGCTTCTATCCTTGTCCCGGAGGAATTTGTTGTAAAGTGATAGGATCGCCTCATTTTTGGTCTCCTCAATGTTGCAGTCAATATAGGCTCTTACATCGTCAACATGCAAAACATTGTAGGGCACGAATGAGAAGGCAATATTTGGATCATCCTCAACTAACTTAAATGGGTGCTTCTTAAATTGTGGCCTTTCTCTCTCCAAAACCTCAACTACCAAAGGTTCATTAATAGAAGATGATGTCATTCTAAGAAATTTAGGGTACAAAATAACCTTCTAAAAATACCTTTTGTTCCTGACGGATGCACAATAGCTTCTATTGGATTAACTCAAAGCTTTTGATCTCCTTGGAAATTGGTTTGCCTAGCTCTTCTTCTTCTTCTCTTCACTCGTAGTGTGAGAAATGATTCACATTCGCCCTTTTTAACCTCACAAACCCTAATTTCAAGTTGACATAAATGCATTGATAAGGTTCAACTGGATGCCTTGTCCAGCATTTGTAGTGTCCACCCTTCACTTGGCGTGTTTGACTAGAGTTGACTTTTAATTCATGCGTGATAGACATTATTGGGAATAGGTTATTTCAAATGATTTATATGATGTTGATACTATTTCTATTGATCTTGTGATTTATTAGACACTATATTATGTGATATATTATCGAAAGACTATATTGATCATTTGATTTGAGAGCATAAGAGTTGATGGATTTTATATGTTGTACTATAATCATGAATTAGACTAATCATGCACTTGATGATGTTTTTATTTACTGACCATATTTAATGATTATCTATGATGAGTTGATCTTATGATGTGTTTGATTATTGCCTGACTGTCTTCGGGATAGAGACAATACCACATCACTCATTGCCAGTGGGATGTGTCATTGTGATTCTCTAACCCTTGTCTGCTATAATATATATGCATATGTCATATCGTTGCTTTGTGGATATAGGATGTGCAGGTACCAGACACCGACTCCACCTGGATCCATAGGTATAAGCGTGTCTTTAGATCCCAATGGCATGTGGTTCGGAGTTGACACAAGTTCCCCTCACATACTCTAGGTCTAACTTGTTCACTATGAGTCGTCAGCGTCTTGGCGTAATTCACCATGTCAATTAGTAGGCTTGGTTTCTTTCGTGTTGTGAGTATGCTAGTATTGGTTGGTTAATCCTATTATGTTGAGGCTGATTTATTATTTGATTATTGATGCGAGATTAAATAGTTAATAATGTTTATTCTAATTATTTTGATTAATAGCGATTTGATTATTTGATTATCTAATGTTTAATTTAATTTATTGGATTCTTGCATTTTTGGGTATTTAATTATTTGATATTTAAATATTTATTTATTTTAATGATGATTTAATATTTATTTAATATTTATTGTTTAAGCTTATGTTGTGGTTTAATATTTATTTGTGATTTGACCTTTTATTAGTATTTAATTGTTTATTTATTTATTTAATCGTCTATGATTTAATATTTATTTGGTATTTAATGTTTATCTCGTTCTTTAATTCATTTATGAGCCTTTGGTTTATTTAATTGTGGCTCATGTTTTATTTATTAGTTTGACTTTTATATTAAGTGGGTTGTATAAATTCACTTTATAATAAAATAATAAAACATTCCCACCTAACTGTAAAAGCATGATTTATATTTATCTTACCTACCCTCTTCTCTTATTGGTTGAATTTGAAAAGGGAGGTAAAATTATATTATATGGTGGGGTTGGTAAAATATATTATAGATTGGAATATTTTGATTGGCCGAGATTGAGGCTAGGGTTTTTTGTTATTGTTTGGCTTTTTATTTTTTTTCTTGTGAAGTTTTTGGGTTGGCTTCTTCTTTGCCAAAAAAATATTCTCTGTATGAATTTCCTTTGGGTTTTGGCTTGGATTGTTTCTGGAGCTTGTTGGTTTTGGCTTTTGGATTTGGAGAGCTCTTCTTCAGCTTCTTCCATCACATGGGTTGCAG
Organism: Cryptomeria japonica; assembly: GCF_030272615.1. Classification (NCBI taxonomy): domain Eukaryota; kingdom Viridiplantae; phylum Streptophyta; class Pinopsida; order Cupressales; family Cupressaceae; genus Cryptomeria; species Cryptomeria japonica. Next base: position 548,235,352 of record NC_081414.1, on the reverse strand, counting down.
GTCGGAGATGCATTCTTCTTTTTGTATTTTGTTTTACAGTTTTCTTATATGCTCCGTGTCTGCAGATTGAATGTGTGAGCTTTGGAAAATATATCTATGGTTTGTATAGTGTGGAAGGAAATATGTGAATGCATAAAATTTTTTCAAGGGTTTATTCTATAGTATGTGGAAAATATTTATATTCTGGATTTATCTGGTGTCTTTCTGAGTCTATGTCGTGAATGGAGTTTCGATTGAATCTTGGTTTTTAAGTATTTATTATTTATGCCCTTTAAATCTATTGTTCTAGGTGACTCTGTGTGTATATTTTTTTAAGCTTAATGTTTTTATTTTGATTTTTAATCTCTGGTGAAAGTTTTGTGTTTTTTCATCTCTTTTATGGAAAAGCGCTGACTCTACATATGCATTGTCTTTTGTTGCATTTGTGTTGTCCTTTCTTGCATTTGCGTTGTCTATTGTTGCATTTGCACTATCCTTAGGTGAATTTGTGATGTCTTTTGTGCAAAAGTGTTGTATTTAACTGCACAAGTGCTAAACTATTTAACATAGGTGCTAACCTGCAATGCATAAGCGCTAAACTTAGGTGCAAAAGCGATGTTCTGCATCACAAAAGCGTTGTTCTACATGTCTTGGTGTTTTTCACTATTTCCCCAATCAGACTTGGATTCTTGAGTTTGGTTTCATTCCAGAGGCTTTTGGGATTTTTGTAGACATTTTCCAGCTACTGTTATTTAGCAGTTTGATGCGATTTTATGTTTTATATGCTGAAAACATTCTTGGCTTATTGTTGAAGATTTGAATATTTTCTAATATTGAGATGTTGCAATGGAAAGATGGTATTGTTGTGGAGACAACAAGATGTTATTGTTGTAAATATAATAAGATAATATTGTTGTGGAGACAACATAATTGATATGTTCTATTGATGGAATATTTGTTATATGATATGGATTTCCACTTTGAGGCTCATTTTTCATTGTAATGGATTTAAGCCCTTTGTGCTATTTAGCTATGGTTTTTCTTGTATGCTTTATGTGTTGTTGGGCTGCATGATGAAGTTATGGATCTATTCTTGGAATTTTAATTGGAGCCCCTTTTCTATTGTTGTTTTGGAGCATGTTAGGAGTGGGCTTCCTTGTGATGACCGGGGTCATGAGAGATAGGCTTGCATGAGGTTCCTTGTAAGGATGCATGAAATCTAGACCACCAGGGCACATTAGAGTTTTCCATGATTTATAAACAAGTGATAACATTAATAATGAATTAATTGGAATGGGTAATTAGATCTCATTTAAACAAGATAATTAATAGTTTGAGCCTCATGGTTGATTCCTGAGAAGGATGTTTTTGGATAAGCATGAGAAGCCCATGAAGATGGTAAGTCAAATCTCCCTTGATTCTCTCATGGGTAGAAATGGCTCCACATGAATATTGGGGTTATGTTGTGAAGACTTGTGTATTGGCAATATTATGGGGGAGGATAGCATGTGATGAAACTCCATTCCAACATGTGTTCTTTGCTTGAGATGTATTTATGCCTTGATGATTTGTGCCCCTCTGGGAGTTTTCTATTTGTGCTATCTTGTAATTGGCTCTTGCTTGAGCGTCCTTGTATTATTTAGTCTCTTTGGTTTTAAGTGTCAGCCTAGATGTAGAGTGTATATTGGGACCTTGTGTCATCTCCTAGCACGGGGGGTGGTTTCTTTTGTTCCACATGGCCGGGTTGTTGGTTCTTTTAAACCATTGGGATGTTCCTATCTTTGGATTCTTATTGCATGGATGAGGATGCTTCTTCATATAGTTCATGCATAATAAGTGCAGCAAGAATGTAAATGATGATGTCAGTTATGTAATGAATTCTTATGTAATGGTTGTAAAAGAAATCATGCTTATGAGAATTGATTATGTTGTTCTAGTTATAGTGATAGCTTGTGATTATGGTATATGATTGTAATGATGAACCTCGAGTTGTATTGTAATATATTTATATTAAATGAAATGGATGCATGAAATATGGTTAAGTATTATGCTTTGGAATTAAATGATGCAATTTGTATTCTTGATGAGCCATGTTAAACGAAAATAGTATAAACGTTATGATAATGGTATTAGACTTAAATGATGTCTTTAACTAATGCATTAAGTGGAAGAAATTCTATGTCTTGGTAGGATGAAGGAGTATGAGTAATATTGGAAGGTATATCTTAGGACATGTTTATGAGTTGTGATTTAAGAATTTAAACTTATAGTATCATACTTCGTAGGTAGTGATCCAATAGTAGGATTGAAATCTTATAATGCTTGGGATGTAGTTTAATGTCCCTTATGAAAATATTGTATGGATGTTCTTAATGAATGAATTACAAATCTTATTAATAGAAATTACTAGTATGTGTATGGATAGACGGTAAAATGAATGCTTGTCTTTTAGGAAAGGATTAGACTGTATCATGTGTTATGGTTTAAGATTATATCTTCATTTGGTGGGTGCTATTAGTTGTTATGGATTTAGGATATTATATCTTTGTTTGTGTTGAGATGAATTTGTGTAGTTACTTGATTTGTAATAAGATGATTGTTGGTTAATTGATATAGTGTAAGAGATTTTAGGAGTATTAAATGAGCTATGGGTTAAATGTTTAGGAAGAATTTGTGAATATTGCCTTATGTACTTTGGGAATCATGATGAAGTAATAAGCATGCTAGGAACATAGAATCATAAATGATTATGTGGAAGTTAAACATGAATGGAAATTGTGTTAATGCAATGCAAGGGTTAATCTTGGTATGTGAATGGTGATGTTAATAAGTCAAAGGTTGGTTTATGGTAATAGGAACATTTGGACTTGGTGTATAAAAAGAACCTAAGAGAAAAAGGGAAGTAGTTATGCATTGAAAGATAGAATCTCATTTAAAATGAAAGATTAAGTAGGTTGCATATCATGAGTGTTAGGTATTGCTATGTTGTACCTATGTGTGTATAATGATGAAGATTATGAGGTATTGATCTGGAAGAAAGTAAATGCTTATTGCTTGTGTAGGTAGACTAAGTAATAGCGTTGAGATACCCTAGGGAGTTAGTAGTAATGATTTATTGTATTCCACTTGCATAATTGTTTGAATATATTGAGTGAATTAATCTATATTCATAACTCTTAAATGTTGTTGTGTGCTCGTTGCATTGCTTAAGTCATGTTATGTGTTGTATTGTTAAATAAAAAAAATTAAATTGGTTTGTATTTAGCTATATTTCTCTGGGGTATTTTGGCAGGCATTACATTTGGTATCAGAGCACATGTTGCAGCACTGGGATCTCTGGTTAAGGATGTTACTATTAGTCTTGTGAATATGCCTTGATGTCCTTTGAATCAAGTTACTTTTTGAGATTTGTGTTGGAAGAAGTGTTATCAAAATTTTGGGAATCTTAGATATCTATGTCTTGTGTTTCTCTCTAATTCCTTTTGGGAATCATAAATTTAATTAAAGTGTGTATTTATTTCATATGCATGTCTCCAGAATAGGAGAAGTGTCTATATGTTCTTACTTGCTCTATAAATTTCTAGTGCTTACTCGAATGATTAGGGTTGCTTTCCTTATACATAATTAATTATGTTGTAGAATGAGAAAAGAATGCGTGTATCCTCTTAACTAATGCTACGTTCATAAAATTAGCATGTTATGTTGATCTTCCTATGAGTAGAAAGATGAAGTGTTTGTATTATGCATTTAGGAATAAATTAGTATGGATCATGAGGTGAAAATCAGATAAATTGTATGTGGTGCTTAATAAAAGTAGTTGGAATGCCCTTTTCCTTATTTCAATCTCCTATGCGAAATGTAAGGAAGTTAGTTGGTAATATAATGGTTACCCCATAGAATTATTGGTTGTTTTTGTATATGTGCGATTTTGTATGTAATAAAAGATAGTTAGAGGAAATCATAGCTATCAAAGGATTTGGGATTGCTAGTTGCACATGTATTGGTAGGAGATCTTATGGAAGTTGAAATTGCATACCTTTAAAAGTGGTAGTTGTAGCTGGCATGACTAGAAAATTCAAACTAAGTTTGCATAAAATTGTGTGTATTGATATGTGTGGCAATATCCCTTCCTTCCTCTTCTCTCTTTGGGGTAAAAGATTCAAATACTTGGGGGTTATTGATATTAAGTAGAAGGATTGGATAATGATTTATGAATATGTCTCGTATACGTTAAAGGGAAGACTAGATGAAATTAATTTGCATTGAAGACTGAAATTTAGGTATTGCACTCATGACCCTTGTTCTTTAAAGGGAAGAATTGATTAAATAGGAAATGTATCATGAAACTAAAAGGAGATAAATATGTTTATTGAAGAAAGGATTGGTGCATTGCATATGTAGAAATCAAAATGATACCATTGTGTCTTTATTTGGTTTGGCAAGATAAAAGTTTTAGCTTTGTGTAGGAATTGTGTGGCATTGAATAAATATTTCTCTTAACTAGATGGATAAATTAAGAATGGTTACTATATCATTGCCTTATTTGAATTTTAAGAAGTGATTCCTTAGCGAATTCTAATGAGATAAAATGATAATTAGTTATATGAAATTGTGTTGGGATTCTAATTGTCAATTTGTCTTGAAATATTGAAAATACATAGCCTATGAATGATAGTAATTAAGTAATTATAGGAAGTGAGTTTAAATATAATGATGCATGTATTATTAGAATTTAAGTGGCATCAAATGAAAAGAAAACTAAGTCCTGGAAGTGGGACTAACATATTCTTAACTTAGATAACTAGAAGTATGTCATAATATTATTTTTTTTTTTTAAATTTAAAATAAAGGGGTAAAAACTTTATTGAAAATCAGACACAAGAATTACAAAGAGAACCAAGGCCCCAAGCCCCCAGAAATGAACCGCAAGCCTAGCCCAAGATCAGCCAATTTCATACCCATCCATGTCCTTAGCAAGAATCTTCTGCAAGTCCTGACAGTAATCTGAGGAAAGATGCTCCCAACCTTCAACTTTCCAATCACTACCATGTTCTGAGGCCCACTTAGCCAAACAATCTGATGCTCTATTCCACTCATAAGGAATGTGGATGAAAGACACCTACTCCATAGACAAGCTAATATGAAGAATCTGATGAACAATCTCTGCCAACTGCCAATGAATCCCACTCACCTTCTGCTCTGTCAACAAGTTCACAACAATTTGTGAATCTGATTCATAGATAACCTTCCTTCAACCCAACTCCCAAGCACACTCCAAGGCATAGAGAATTGCAAAAATCTCCATAAAATTATTAGAATTCTACCATTTATGAACTAAAAAGAAGAAGACCACCTCCCCCATATGATCCCTACCAACATCACCAACCCTAGCAGAGCCTAGGTTACCCCTAGAGGAGCCATCGGTATTAATCTTGATAAACTCATCCTAAGAAGGCATCCATCTTCCCATCCTTTTAACTTTCTTCAAAGTATGTCTACCTCTCCTAACACAAGCTGAAGTAGGAGACAACTCTTGAAATCCCAACCTACTCACAATATCTACCTCATCTCTATTTAGAGGAAAATGCACCACACATTTAGCTTCCATAGTCTCCCAAATCATAATAATGATTCTATTCCACACTTGTTGAACCATCAGTCTGACCTCGTGAAAGATCCTCCTGTTCCTCTCAAGCCAGATCTACCACAATATGAAAATGGGCCTAATGTACCAGATAGTCTGGAGGAAGGAGGAGAAGATAGGAGGTCTGCCCAAACTACTCCAAAACTCCACCAGAGAATCCGCGCGAACACAAGGATGCTTCCACATCCCCCACAAATAGTGCCAAATAAGCATAGAGAATGGGCATCTAAAGAAGAGGTGTGAGGATTCTTCCTCCCCATTACCACACAAGGCACAAATGGAAGCCCCCAAAAATCCCCTCTTGTGAATATTGTCCCAAGTTAGGCATCTATTAAAAGTCAAAGTCCAAGCGAAGCAGTTACACTTCGGCCAAGAAAGATTATTCCACACCTGTTTCCACCAAAGCACCTCTCTTCCCTCAAGTCTTCGGTTCAATAGTTCCCAGTATCCACTAACTACAGTAAAGATGCCCTTAGGATTCAGAAACCAAGCAAGTCTATCCCTACCCTTGAGTGAACTACAGTGTCTGTTCGCCAAAATTCCATGCAACTCTGCACACTCTTCCTCCGTCCCAGCAACCAGCCACTCATTAGGAGCCTTCCACCGCTCCATCTCCAGCCGCCCACAACTATACACAGCCTTGAATTCATTCACCCTAGACCACTCTGCCTCCAAAAACCTCTGGCAAAGATTCCCAAGGTTGGGAAACTGGTCCAGGATGGGGGGGTAACCATCCCAAGAGTCATTCTAGAATAGGACCTCTTCCCCCCTCCTACAAATCCAAAAGAGACCTTCCTTAATGAGAGAAGCCCCCTTCTTAAGAGTACTCCAAATCGTTGAGCCTTTCCCCTCAAGCGGATATCTTGGAATTTCCTCCATCGAGATCCTGTGCATATATTTGTAGGCCAAAATCCTAGCCCAGCCACGATCCTGCTCAGCACACCACCTCCAATACAATTTAGCTGCTAGAGCCTCCCCAAGTAAAATAGACTACCTTAAACCAAGCCCCCCGACTGCTTCAGGCTACACACCAAATCCCAATTGACAAGACTCCATTTAGAGGAGGAACGACTGCCTGCCCATAAGAATTGCCTTGCCAGAGAGTCCAATCCCTTCAAGAACCACTTAGGAGCCACTTGAAGCATACATCGATAAATCAAAAGAGCCTAAACCGTCGACTGAGTCAGTTGAACCCTCCCAGCAAAGGATAACCATCTATTAGTCCAATGATCAACCTTCGTGCAAAATTTATCCAAGATACCCTGCCAAGATTCCCTAGGAGGGTTACCAGGAGAAATAGGAATACCCAAATAAGTCAAGGGCAAAGAGCCAACTTGGAATCTCAAGATAAGAGCAATCCTCCTTTGAATAGAACCAGGAGTGTTGAAGAAGAGGATGGAAGATATATCCTCATTGATCATCTAGCCCGAAGCTACAAGATAAACATCCAAAACCTCTCTTAGATTAGTGGCCTCTCTGATTCAAGCAAGTCCCATCAGGGTCGCATCATCAACAAACTGCAAATGAGACTACAGCTGCAAGTCATTACCCCAACTCCATGTCCAAATAAAACCCAAACCCACATTATGCTTAATCAACCTCCCCACACCCTCAGTTAGAAGAATGAATAGGTAAGGCTATAGTGGGTCCCCCTGGCAAAGACCCCTAGAAGCACCGAGAAAGATGTAGATGTAACACAACTCATAACCCATTGGATCCATTCGTTAGCAAAGCCAAACGCCCTGAGAATATTCTAGAGGAAGGACCAACGAACTCTATCGTAAGCCTTAGCCATATCTAGCTTAATAAACATATCTTTTTCCTTGGAGATTGCCATAGAGTGAATGGTCTCCATAGAAATGACCACCCCATCTAGGATTTGGCGCCCTTCCACAAACCCACTCTGCTCCTCAGAGATAATATCCCCCAAACACTTTTTAACCTATCTACTATCAGCTTAGAGATGATCTTGTAAATTACATTGCAGAGAGAGATAGGTTGGAATTGGCTTAATTGGTTAGCCCCATCACACTTGGGGATAAGTGCAATGAAAGTTGCATTCAAAGCCCAAAGCATCTACTTATTCCTCTGGGACTCCTGAACTACTTCCCATAAATCTAGTTTGATAATATCCTAGAAATCTTGAAAGAATTCAACCGGGAACCCATCTGGTCTAGGAGCCTTTCCCTTTCTCATGTGAAAAACAATCCTCTCTAGTTCTTCCAGCGAAATGGGACCCATAAGCTTCTCATTCATCTCCCTAGTAACTAGATAAGGGATGCAATCGAGAACTTGATTCTCCTCCATCGATTCCCCCTAAGAATCCTCCCTGAAGAGGGACTGGAAATGATGTAAAGACTCCCTAGAGATCTCCTACAGGGATAAAAGCTACTCACCTCTATCATTAACCAGAATAGGAATGGAATTTCTAGGTCTTCTTGCTTTCACTAAGTTGAATAAGAAGGCAATGTTCTTATCCCCCTCTTGAAGCCAATCAATATGAGCTCTTTGTTTCCAGTATATTTCCTCCCTAAGCTCCCATTCCTCTAAAGCCTTGACAGCCCTGACTTCCTCCCTAAGAAAGGCTTCAGACAAACCATGCTCTCTGATGTCACTAGTGATACCATTCAACACTATTTGAGTAGATTTCTTAGCATGAAAAATATTCCCAAAACTCTGACAGTTCTACTGTTTAAGCTGAAACTTAAAAAATTGCAGTTGCTTAGAAAAAGTGTACATAGCAGTACCAAAGGTAGGCCTCCCTTTCCTCCACCACTCCACTACAAAAGTCTGAAAAGTAGGATCCCAAAGCCACATAAGTTGGAATTTGAATGAAGGAGAGCAAGCAACCCAAGCAGAAGAAGAAACCAACTTGATGGGCTAGTGGTCAGACCCTCTCCAATCAATAATCTTCGAGCTTGTAGACCACTCCCCACCAATCCAAAAACTAGAAACCAGAAAATGATCCAGCCTTTCCGCAATCCAATACTCCCCTACCTTCCTATTGTTCCAGGTGAATAGACCATTACCAGGCTTAATGTCAGCAAGATGCAACGAAGCTATATTATCCCGAAAAAGGAAAGACAAAGGTTCTAACTGCATAACACCCCCCTTCTTCTCACTCAACTCAAGGATGGCATTGAAATCGCCTGCCATAATCCAAGGATGAAAAGGGACCAACCTTTGCATTAAAGAAATATGGGACCATAAGTTCTACTTACCCTGAAGATCAATGCGGGCATAGATGTTAGTAACCAAGATATATTCCCCAGTCTCAAGACTAGAGACAACCCCGGATAACGAAGATCTGGAGGCCACCCATCAGATAGGGCGAATCCTTAGAGGGTTCCAAAGACAAGTCACCCCTCCCGAGGAGCCCACAGCCCCAATACACTGACATTGGCATCTCCCACAAAGCTTTGGCACCAAATCCATCATAGTTTCCACAAAAAATTTTGTCTCCTGCAAAAATAGGATATCAGGAGAATGGCTCCTTATCAACTCCCGAATACCTTTTTGTCTAGGGCCACTGTTCAAGCCCCTCACATTCCATGATAAAACAATCATTTAGGGGGATTGGAAAAATGAGAATCCAGAGTCTTTACTGACCCTAACTCAACCAAATTCTCCCCCATCAATTTGATCTTCTCCAAATCCCTTTTTTTGCCAACCTTTGAACTCTTCTTCGATGATCCTTTCTTAATGTCCTTCTAGTGGAGACCCAAATGTAATCCCATCTTGTTACTTTTGGCCCCAACAGATTCCAATTTTTGAGCTAAAGGAGAAACATCCCCCCCAGCCAACTCCACTACAACACTAGGAATGGTCCCCAACTGAGCCACAACTGGCTAATCCATCTCCATTTGCTGGCTCCCAGTAATTTGCAGAGCCTGGTTCGAGTCTCAATTCACACTATCATTGACCAATCCTAGTGCACCTTGATCCAAAGGATTCAGCCCAAGGTTCACCTCCTGCTGGGTGAGGTCATCCAGGGCTTCAAACCTATTAAAGGTATCCTCCTCCTGTCTCTTCTGTAGGGGCCTCTTTTGTCCCCGATTCCTGTTCTTTGTCTTAACTGGGACAAAACCATCAGTACCCACAACTTCCCCAGTCATGGCAGCTTTTCCTTTGTCAGCCCCATCTGTGTTATGGGTCCACTATTGAGGTTGGTGCACTATCGGTTTATACCTAGGACACTTGTGCTGCAAATGACCATACTCATGACACAGACGACGTTGAAAAGGTAAAGTCTCATAATCCAGCTACTTAACCCAGGAATAAGAACCCACACACATATCTATAGCATCTCACAGAGGCTTACTAAGATCAATTTCAACACATATATGAGCGAAGGTCATTACCCTTCTCCCCAGGGTTTGTGATGAGGCTCCAACTAGCCTCCCAAGCATTGAGGCGAGCATCCATAGCACATCCTCCTGACAACATTCCACCGGAAGACACGGTAAACGGACCCACACTGGGACCCTACTCAGGATTTCCTCCGAAGGGTTGAACCCTGCATGCCAAGGTTTGATGAACAACCCCACCTGGTTGTAAAAATATGACCCTCCTTCAAAAACCCTACTTTGATCCTCCATGCAATTAATGGTAACCATGAAGTAGTTATTTGCGAGTAACATAATCTCCATTTCCCCTTCCGGGGCCCAAGATCTCTGAGCCCAGTTCTCCAAAAACTATAGAGAAACCCTCATCCCCAAAAACTTGCAGTATAACGAATGTTTTGAAAAGTAATCGACACCTTTTGCTATCATCTCCGAAGGAATACTCAACCTTGGTCTCTCGCTGCACTTCTTCAGGTAGCCATTAATCTTCGAGATCAAAGAGCCCCTAGCACTTCTAGCCCCGGACTCTAAGGCAAAAAGGTTATTATTAAAGGTCTTTACATTTTGGGGTGGAGATTTCAAATTCATCGCATCCCAGAAATCCATATCGTGAGATGCCTTCGAGGCCTCTCCACTAGATCTAGACATCGCACCACTCGGAGAGCCCACCTCCCGAAAGGAACTTGTCAAGGACGCCACACCCCCTTGCAAGAACACATCCTCTCCCCACCGTGTAGATCAAAACCCCCACCACCCTTCCCTGTGAATAGGTTGCAACTCCACAGGAACCCCAAGCCCCTGTCTCCCGCAGCACCTCCCACCACTCGCAGCCACTGCACCACCTTCCACCCCCACAACCTTGTAGCAACACCCCCACCTGCAAATACCACCCTCCTGCCACTGCACCAACATGCAAGCTCCACCTACGAGCTAGGGTTGTGATGCCCTAGCCCGCGTTTGGCTCCCTCTATCCCCATGTCAGAATATTATTGGTAAGAGTAGAAATTGATATTAAACTTTGGATTTTGTGATGAGACCTATTTTTCTTTTTTAAATATATGATTGACTAAATTGCTTAAAGGCCTTATGAAGGACTTCTAATCTTCTATAGATTGTTAGTTGTGCATCAATGGAAATGATGCGTGTTATAGTCTACTATCAAGTGAATAATTGAAGCTCTAACCTTTGTTTCTGTTATAACTTGGTGAATATGATCATGGTATAGATAAGATATCTTGAACATTAGTCATGATATGATTATATTCCATGTGCATGTGTGAGTGTGTAGTTTCTTTATCCCTTCCTACCTCTATCAACTTTCATAAAGGATAATTGTTTAGATTTTGAAAATATTGAATTGCGTAAAAATAATGAAAAGAATACGGACATATGGATAAATAAAAGTCTTAAATATGGCATGCACTCTCTAACACATTCAAGGCATTTCACCCTTGGATGTTGTGTAGTGAATACTCCCTTTGGTGTGACTAATGTTGGTCACCTCGTGATGTGGGTTGGATGAGTTGTTTATTTTGCCTTGAGATTAATTTATGATTTATGTGATGCGTCATTAGGATTAACGTGTATTTTTGAGATTTCTTTACTTCTGGGATGACCAATGAGTTCTTCTTTCTTTTACTTTTTCCCTTGTGGTGGCACTTGTCACACTTAAATTTCTTGATTTATTTCACTGGCAACTTTTCTTCTCTTTTAATTTAATGAATTGTTTTGAGGATATTTCGTTTGACCTCCTCTTTTGTTGTCTATGGTGGTCATTCTGAGTGTTGATGTATTGTGGCCCAAATCTTGAGCCATTGTTGTCTCTATCATGTTCATTTTGAACCTCGGATAGTGTGTGCGAGGGAGGACATCGCAGAAAAGTGCACCAGAATAAGAAAACAATTAGATAATATTGTTATTCGCTGACTAAATGAAAGGTGTTAATAAGATGAAATTTATTGGCAAATTTATAAATTTTATAGTACATAGAAGTGCCTTGGAACTGTGAAGTCTGAAATTTATGGAATAGTTGAATAAAAAGTAGTTGATTTCTTGCCTTCAAAATCTTTGTGTACACATAATGGATTAAGGATGCCCTTTGAATGATTTGATTGGATAAGGATTGCAGCTAATGTTTGTATAAAGTGTAGCTCAATGTAAGCATGGTGGAAAATTAGGACATTTGAATGCCATGAAATTTGTTCTTTTAAATAAATAGGTTATACATGCTTGATTATCGTGTGATGTCTTGAATATATTTGACTTGAGGAAGTTTATTTATGAGAAATTTCTCTCATTTAGGCTTATGACGTGATTTGTTCAATAATATAATAGGTGCATATGTGTAAGATATTGTGTAAATGTATATATCTCTCTCTCTCTATTTGCATGCAACTAGATGTTGAAGGAGTGTTACTATGAATATTGGTGTGAAATATAGTGACTTCTTCTTATTGATGCTTAACTTAGTGACTAAAGTTGCAGTTTTGTATTGCAAGTGTGGTTAAAATTAAGTTCCCTTGTAAATATTTTAACAGTTTAGTGTACATATCATAATTAATAGTAGTTGGTGCTTCATTTACCTCTTGTGTAACGTGTTTATTTTGAATAATTGAAGGATAAGGAGGAAATTTAGTTGTCATTATCTTTCTTGGAGTTAGAAAATATTATAATATGTTTGTGTTAAAAGGAAGTTTTTGATTTATGTGTGCTAGTTGGGATGTGTCGTTGCAATTCTTTAACCCTTGTCTGTTATATATATATATATATATATATATATATATATATATATATATATATATATATATATATATATATATATATATATATATATGTCGTATCGTTGCTTTGTGGATGCAGGATGTGCAAGTACCAGACACTGACTCCACCTGGCTCCATAGGTCTGAGTGTGTCTTTAAATCCCAATGGCATGTGGTTCAAAGTTGACACAAGTTCCCCTCACATACTCTAGGTCTATGTTGTTCACTATGAGTCGCCAGCGTCTTGGCGCAATTCGCCATGTCAGTTAGTAGGCTTGGTTTCTTGTGTGTTGTGAGTATGATAGTATTGGTTGGTTAATCCTATTATGTTGAGGTTGATTGATTATTTGATTATTGATGCAAGATTAAATAGTTAATAATGTTTAATCTAATTATTTTGATTACGAGCGATTTGATTATTTGATTATCTAATGTTTAATTTAATTTATTGGATTCTTGCTTTTTTGGGTATTTAATTATTTGATATTTAAATCTTTGTTTATTTTAATGATGATTTAATATTTATTTAATATTTATTGTTTAAGCTTATGTTGTGGTTTTATATTTATTTGTTTTTTGACCTTTTATTGGTATTTAATTGTTTATTTATTTATTTAATTGTCTATGGTTTAATATTTATTTGGTATTTAATGTTTATCTCGTTCTTTAATTCATTTATGAGCCCTTGGTTTATTTAATTTAATTTTCCCATTTGATTTATTTAATTGTGGCTCATGTTTTATTTATTAGTTTGACTTTTATAATAAGTGGGTTGTATAAATTCACTTTATAATAAAATAATAAAACATTCTCACCTAATTTTAAAAGTATGATTTATATTTATCTTACCTACCCTCTTCTCATATTGGTTGAATTTGAAAAGGGAGGTAAAATTATATTATATGGTGGAGTTGGTAAAATATATTATAGATTGGAATATTTTGATTGGCCGAGATTGAGGCTAGGGTTTTTGGTTATTGTTTGGGTTTTTATTTTCTTTCTCGTAAAGTTTTTGGGTTGGCTTCTTCTTTGCAAAAAAAATATTCTCTGCAAGATTTTCCTTTGGGTTTTCGCTTGGATTGTTGTTGGAGCTTGTTGGTTTTGGCTCTTGGATTTGGAGAGCTCTTCTTCAACTTTTTCCATCACACGGGTTGCAGGTCGGAGATGTATTCTTCTTTTTGTATTTTGTTTTACAGTTTTCATGTATGCTTTGTGTCTGCATATTGAATGTGTGAACTTTGGAAAATATATATATGGTTTGTATAGTGTGGAACGAAATATGTGAATTCTTAAATTTGTTGCAAGGCTTTATTCTATAGTTTGTGGAAAATATTTATATTCTGGATTTTATCTAGTGTCTTTCTGAGTTTGTGTCGTGAATGGAGCTTCGATTGAAATTTGGTTTTTAAGTATTTATTATTTATTCCCTTTAAATCTATTGTTCTGGGCGACTCTGTGCGTATAGTTTTTGAAGCTTAATGTTTTAAGTTTGATTTTTAATTTCTACTGAAAGTTCTGTGTTTTTCCGTCTCTTTTATGCAAAAGCATTGACTCTGCATATGCGTTGTCTTTTGTTGCATTTGTGTTGTCCTTTCTTGCATTTGCGTTGTCTGTTGTTGCATTTGCGCTATCCTTAGGTGCATTTGTGCTACCTTTTGTGCAAAAGTGTTGTCCTTAATTGCACATGCGCTAAACTATTTAACACAGGCACTAACCTGCAATGCATAAGCGCAGAACTTAGGTGCAAAAGTGTTGTTCTGCCTGTCTTGGTGTTTTTCACTATTTTCCCAGTCAAACTTAGATTCTTGAGTTTGGTTTCATTCCAGAGGCTTTTGGGATTTTCGTACATATTTTCCAGCTACTGTTATTTATCAGTTTGATACAATTTTATGTTTTATATGCTGAAAACATTCTTGTCTTATTAATGAAGATATGAATCTTTTCTTATATTGAGATGTTGCAATGGAAAGATGGTATTGTTGTGGAGACAACAAGATGTTATTGTTGTGGAGACAACAAGATAATATTGTTGTGGAGACAACAAAATTGATATGTTTTATTGATGGAATATTTCTTATATGATATGGATTTCCACTTTGAGGCTCATTTTGCATTGTAATGGATTTAAGCCCTTTGCGCTCTTTAGCTATGGTTTTTCTTGTATATTTTATGTGTTGTTGGGTTGCATGATGAAGTTATGGATCTCTTCTTGGAATTTGAATTGGAGCCTCTTTTCTATTGTTGTTTTGGAGCATGTTAGGAGGAGTTGACTTCCTTGTGATGACTGGGGTCATGAGAGATAGGCTTTCATGAGGTTCCTTGTAAGGATGCATGAAATCTAGACCACCAAGGCACATTGGAGTTTTCCATGATTTATAAACAAGTGATAACATTAATAATGAATTAATTGGAATGGGTAATTAGATCTCATTTAAACAAGTTAATTAATAGTTTGATCCTCATGGTTGATTCCTAGGGAGGATATTTTTGGATAAGCATGAGAAGGTTGTGAAGATGATAAGTCAAATATCCCTTGATTCTCTCATGGGTAGAAATGGCTCCACATGTCTATCAAGGTTATGCCGTGAAGAGTTGTCTATTGGCAATATTATGGGGGAGAATAGCATGTGATGACACTCTTCTCCTACATGTGTCCTTTGCTTGAGACATGTTTATGCCTTAATGATTTGTGTGCCTCTGGGAGTTTTCTATTTGTGCTATCTTGTGATTGGCTCTAGTTTGAGTGTCCTTTTATTATTTAGTCTCTTTGGTTTTAAGTGTCAGCCTAGATGTAGAGTGTGTGTTGGGACCTTGTGTCATCTCCTAGCACGGGGGGTGGTTCCTTTGATTCCACATGATCGAGTGGTTGGTGCTTTTAAACCATTGGGATGTTCCTATCTTTGGATTCTTCTTGCATGGATGAGGATGCTTCTTCATATAGTTCATGGATAATAAGTGCAGCAAGAATGTAAATGATGATTTCAATTATGTAATGACTTCTTATGTAATGGTTGTTAAATAAATCATGCTTATGAGAATTGATTATGTTGTTCTAGTTATAGTGATAGCTTGTGATTATGGTATATGATTGTAATGATGAACCTCGAGTTGTATTGTAATATATTTATATTAAATGAAATGGATGCATGAAATGTGGATAAGTATTATGGTTTGGAATTAAATTATGTAATTTGTATTCTTGATGAGCCATGTTAAAAGGAAATAGTATAAACATTATGATAATGGTATTAGACTTAAATGATGTCTTTAACTAATGCATTAAGTGGAAGAAATGTTATTTCTTGGTAGGATGAATGAGTATGAGTAATATTGGAAGGTATATCTTAGGACATGTTTATGAGTTGTGATTTAAGAATTTGAACTTATAGTATCATACTTCGTAGACAGTGATCTAATAGTAGGATTGAAATCTTATAATGTTTGGGATGTAGTTCAATGTCCATTATGAAAATATTGTATGGATGTTCTTAATGAATGAATTAAAAATATTATTAATGGAAATTACTAGTAAGTGTATGGATAGATGGTAAAATGAATGCTTGTCTTTTAGAAAAGGATTAGAATGTATCACGTGTTATGGTTTAAGATTATATCTCCACTTGGTGGGTGCTATTAGTTGTTATGGATTTAGGATATTATATCCTAGTTTGTGTTGAGATGGATTCGTGTAGTTACCTGATTTGTAATAAGATGATTGCTGGTTAATTGATATAGTGTAAGAGATTTTAGGAGTATTAAATGAGCTATGGGTTAAATGTTTAGGAAGAATTTGTGAATATTTCCTTATGTACTTTGGGAATCATGATGAAGTAATAAGCATGCTAGGAACATAGAATCATAAATGATTATGTGGAAGTTAAACATGAATGGAAATTGTGTTAATGCAATGCAAGGGTTAATCTTGGTATGTGAATGGTGATGTTAATAAGTCAAAGGTTGATATATGGTAATAGGAACATTTGGACTTGGTGTATAAAATGAACCTAAGAGAAAAAGGGAAGTAGTTATGCATTGAAAGATAGAATTTCATATTAAATGAAAGATTAAGTACGTTGCATATCATGAGTGTTAGGTATTGCTATGTTGTACCTATGTGTGTATAATGATGAAGATTATGAGGTATTGATCTGGAAGAAAGTAAATGCTTATTGCTTGTGTAGGTAGACTAAGTAATGGTGTTGAGATACCCTAGGGAGTTAGTAGTAATGATTTATTGTATTCCACTTGCATAATTGTTTGAATATATTGAGTGAATTATTCTATGTTCATAACTATTAAATGTTGTTGTGTGCTCGCTGCATTGCTTAAGTCATGTTATGTGTTGTATTGTTAAATAAAAAAAAATTAAATTGATTTGTATTTAGCTATATTTCTCTGGGGTATTTTGGCAAGCATTACAACATCAATCAACTCACCAGATGATCTCTTGATCTGGATAATCATCTCCAGGAATCTACAATATTCCATGATCGATCACATATCAATCAAGGGGGGTGTGCAAGATTTTGCATGAAGATGCCACCCCCTAAGGCCAAATGCCTTAGTTACCGCATGAAGATCTTGCACCAGATTTAGGTGCAGATCCATTGTCCATGTTGGATTCATCTTTTCTGACCCACATCTTCTTGTGCTTGCCTCTAATCTCCTTTACCTTTTCCTTGCCTTTATCATCATTTTTGTTCTTGTCTATCGGAGTACCCTTGTTAACATTTTTTCTTCTACAAAATTTTTCAATATGACCAAGTTTGTTGCATGCACAACAAATAATATTATGCATAGGTATGAAGTTCATCTGATTTGGTCTCATCCTGCATTGGTTAGAGATATGTCCAAACATCCCACAAGCATAGCATATCTTGTTTTGAAAATTATTCATTACCGCTCTTCACATGTTTGACTTGTGACCAAAATAATTGCATATGAAACACTGACCGGTAAAGGTAGGACCATTATTCATATTATTTATTCCATTATTTATCCTACTTTTGCACTAATTTGCCATATGACCAAATTTATTGCAAGTAAAGAATCTACCATTTGAATTTATGAGCATTAGGTTGTCTTACTAGAGGATTATTGCTCTTCTTTTGATTAGGCTTTTCATTTGTTTGACCAGATCTAGAGGATTCTCCCTTCTCAAATCCAAGTCCTCGAATTTTCTTTCCATGTCTCTGACTTTCTAGCATCTCATCAAGGCTTCCTCAGCTACCATTGAATTTTTCTTTGTATTCATTTGCAGTAGCATGTTCATCTCTTAGGGAAACAATTTGTCTCTCAAGTTCTTGTCCATCATTCCTTGATTGTATCAACTCAAGCTTCAATTGATCACTCTCATTGGTAAGCCTGAAGCATTCATCTTCTATGTCCTTCAATGATTGTGTCAAATTATCTTCATTCGTCAATCTCCTTAGTTAGCTTCATCACAATGGATTGCATCTCATTCTTCAATGCAACATTATCTCTCTCAATCTTGTCAACTTTATCCTAATTCTCTATGCATTGATATTCTTTCTCCTTCATCTTGTCCATCAACTCTTTCCTCTTGTCTCTTGAAGTGTTGACCTGATCTTTCAAATCATTGATGAAATCTTCAACAGCATTCAAGTTTCTCTTTAAGGAGATTATCTTATTTCTTGTTGTATCAAGATCCTCAAGTACCACACAAAGTTGTTTCTGAAAACCAAATTCTATTTATTCAATCTCCTAGACCTTCCTCAAGTGGTTAGGATTCCTGAGATGAACTAGGCTCTCATACCAATTGTTGGAATCAAGGAACACTGACAGGGGGGTGAATCAGTGTTCTACTGATTATTAAATTTTTTGACTTAACCTTAATCCACCCGAAGCATAAGAATGAAATTGAAATACATAAACACAAAACAATCAACCAAAAAATCATAACACCAAGATTTTTACGTGGAAACCCAAATGGGAAAAACCATGATGGGATTTGAACTCACAATAGTATTCTACTATGGTGAGTAGCAAAACAATATTACATGAAAGGGAATGCACTAGCATTCAATCACACTACCTAGAGCTTACAACTCAATTGCAATAAGGGCTACAACCTCAGAAGGCTTATTGCCTTACAAATCAATTAAAGTAATGAATTACAATGATTGAACTCCAAAATAGCATCTAAAAATGCCTGGATGAGTTATGGTTAAGTGCAAAACTTTGAATGTATCTCTTTTGCAACCTTGCTCTATTTTTTGTCTCAGTCAACTACCGGATCAAGAATGCGCATGTGAAATTGCGCAAAAAGGGATTCTCGATCACCACTAACTCATATTACTTCATACTATACCGTAAAAATATCTTCTGCCCTGGTCTTATATATTTGCAATCACAAAATAGATAATTATCAAGTCAGTCTATAGTGTAACATGTAGAATTGAGTCAGCTTGACTATATCACCAAAAAGGTGATAAAATGATGTCTCTATGTCAGCCCTATCATCCCATGCATGATTCATAACAACGCAATCACTTGAAAGTTTCTGGACCAAAAAATGCTCTACTCAACTAGAGCTAGATTATCGGTTACCAGACCACTATAACTTTCGGATATCAAAACCTATAGCTACCGAATACAATTCCATGAAGAGTTGCCATCAATGACAACCCTTAAACCAATAATCAAGCATCAATATCCACTGGATGAGTGTCAATTGCCAACAAAAAGAAGAGAAATATGAATGAGAAAATTTGGAAGCTACTATTGGATATTGTTGAGAAGTTTACTGGAATGATGGGTTGTCATTGATGTCAACATATTCCTCCATGTGTTCCAATAATGCAGTCAGATTGGATGAGTTGATTTGACCTGTGTGTTGCTGATGAGTTGTTGTGCACTGAATGGTTTTTGGTATGTTGTATGTAGATGGTTCATTCCCATTTGCAAAGGTATGCATAATGATTTGATCATTTTATGAGGTCTGGTATTGTGGTTGGTTTTTTAGTTGTTCATGTTATTCAATGTTCTTGGATTTTTCTTCGTATTGCTCCGAAATTGTAATATCTTGGTTTGCAGATTTGGCAGTGTTTCGGATGTTCATATGTGTCTTGAATTCAAATGGTTCATGATTTGGAGGCCTACAAGTGAATCTTTTAGTTTGACAGTCAATATAGTTGGTGTTCTTGAGGTTTTATATAATGATGATGAAGATTCTAGTATGTGGTAATGTTGTGGTTGTTGTTGTGGTAATTCACGTTGCTTGTGGATGTTTCTAGTTCGTTTTCTATCTATGTTGATGGTCCGCATTGATCTTTGTGCGCATTATTGATCATTTTCTTAATCTGGTAGTGTTCTTCATGTTATGCGACATTCATGATGATCTTAGCATGTTGCAGATGTTTGAGGCATAATTCTTGGAGGTATCTCTTGTTTGTATTGATTTGGATCCAAACTATGTCTTAGCCGACATTGTTTTGGTATGCATGTATTAATGTAGCGTGTGAGGTTATTGCTTTGTAATGTGTGATAAGGGTTGAGTTGACCTTGAAATATAGGTTGATGACTTCTATAAATATATGTAATGATCATTGTAAGATGTATATCATGTGTTGTCATGCCCAAACTTTTGGGCAAAACCGCAACAATAAAAAATTTTAAACAACACTAAAATACTTGATGTTCTACATTCAAAAGATGAGATAACTTAATAAGTTTACACTAAAGGTTAACTCATGTGTCATTAAGAATGGGTTCCTAAAGAGAGCAATAATTTATTTAATATAATTAGGAGACTTAAGTCTTATCTCAATCTCCTAAACGATTTAATAACAAATGAGATTTTATTTTACTTAACAATTACAATAATTACCATTTCTGAAACTGAATTATTTAACCCTATGAAGTCATCACATCTTTATTAATTAATTAAATAATTTGTCCAAATAAATCCTCCAAATATATTAAGAGTTAATAATAATCCCTAGTAATATTTAAATAACTCCAAAATTCATTAAATTAACATTAATACTATTATTTGTATTAATAATAATTAAATAGGCAATTAATTGAAAATGCCTCCAATGTCCTTAAATAACTATGTTAAGTTGACTAATAAAATTAAATCTTCCTATAGATTAAATCAACCCTTATAAATGAAAATTAATCATATACAATTAAATTAACCCCTTAGGGGTTTAATTGACCATTAAAATTAAAACCCCTTTGATAAATGATAAAGAAAACTAAACATACACACACACACATATATATAAGAAAAATACAAACCCCAATACTCTTTTATAAAAACAACTAACCTTTAATATAAATAATAAACCCCTTTAACATTATAATTTTAACTTTATTTAATATGGGGTTTCCCCATTCACTTTATTCCAAATTTTAAAATGAACTCCTCCATTATTATTTTATTCTTTTATTCAAAAACGTGTGGGAATAATCCTTATTTAGGGTTTCCCTCTTTTCCAAACATATGTAACTCTACTCTTACCTTATTTTCCTATTTTCATAACCCTAACCCAAAATTAGGTTAGGGTTTTATTTTCTTTTATTTTCCTTTTTTTTTGGGTGCAGGGTTTTTTGAAGCCAAGAGTAGGAATTACTGGGCGTTGAATGCTATGGTGGCACCACAGTGGATTGGGTCATGTCGCGCAAGACGTGGCCTCATAGTAGTCACCCATTGTGGGTCACGCTGAGGATGTGGCCTCATAGTGGTCGCCCACTGTGGGTCACGCCTAGGATGCGGCCTCACAGTGGCCACCCACTATGGGTCGCGCCACTAGAGACGCGGACTCACAGTGGCCGCCCACAGAGGGTCTTGTCCAAGAGGCATCATTAGCTCTTTCCTCAAGGCCAACTACTGCATCCTTCGCATTACATTTTTTTTATTTTAAGGTTTCCTTTTTTAAAAATAAAGTTTCCAGATTGCAAAAAATATAATGTGGTATATATATGTGTGTGTGTGTGTGTGTGTGTGTGTACATATGTATATGTACATATGTATATATATATATATATATATATATATATGTATATATATATATGTATATATATATGTATATATATATATATATGTATGTGTGTGTGTATGTATATGTATATGTATATATATATATATATGTGTGTGTGTGTGTGTATTTATATGTATATATATATGTATGTATGTATGTATATATATATATATAAATATAAACATATTAATTTTGTAGGGATAATCAGTTTATAATAATTAACAACAACCTTAGTTTTGTATATATATATATAGCTTAGGGCAAATAATGAGTAAATTCAAGTTTAAACATATGAAGTATATTTTCTGATTATCATGGAATAGCAGCAATGGAATATCCTTCTCTATATTTCTTTTTTTTAATATGAAGAATGGTGCTTATATGAATATATAAAAAATGCAGCAAATACATTTCTAATTGAACAATAATAATTTAATAGAATGAAGTATTTTATGTTTATTCTAAATTATTATAAAAAATTCATTTCTATTAACAGCTTTACAACTAACATAATACACATCCAGAAAATGATTAGATTAAATAAATGAAGTGCAAGTAACTTCATTTGACATATCCTGCTACATTTTATACTACGCAAGTTTCTCTCCTTTCTTTTTTTTTTAACTGAGTAAAGAGATAAGGCTACATTTTATTTACATGTTTATCTACCCTTTTATTTTTATATATATTTCTTTTTCAGTAGACATTAAAGCAGAAAATAAGTTTGCACTTCCTACTCCATTTCATGATAATAAATAACAATATAGGAATACTAATTAAATGCTTCTTTGATTTCTTTGAAATAAATATACAACAAAGTAAATATACATTCTTTTCTTTTTGAATCCACTTTACACTAATAACAAAATTACAATTTCAAGCCTCTCTTTGCTTTACAAGAATAAGGACTTGTTACAATACATCTTTTCAAAATTTCAAATCAATCTAATAGGAGACCTTGCACATGAACTTGGCTTTTATCCATCCTTTATCCCAAAAGGAAACCTGCAAATAAAACTTATAGGTTGTGACCATGGAGGCTTGCCTCCCAACCTAGGCTTGCAATAAGCCACCCCCAAGCTAGGAGAACCAAGGCTAAACGGGTTACAAACAAACTCAACCACATAAGCAATAATAACTTAAACAAAACATGAACTCCCAACCCAAGGATGTAGTACCCCTACCCTAGTCAGCTTTGTAAAACCAGTTTGACCTTGGTTGACTTTTTATGTGGCAATCTTGAATGGTTGAATTACCATGAGGTAATGTTTAGTCAGATATTATGATTATTGTGCATATCTGTTAATGTGCTTTCGCATTGATTCTTATGTAAGTTTAAATTGTCCTCATGATTCTTGTTATTAATCTCGAGCTAACTTCTTCATTAAATATATATATACATATGTATGCTTGTCTGACTCTTGGTTGCAGGTTATTGCAGGTACAGTACCACCTAGGTGTAAGGTTCGTCTTCACCTGGATTTGCAGGGTTGTGTATACCTCTTTCGTCCTTAGAATTTGGGTTAGGTGGTCGTAAAACCTTCAATTTACCCTAGTCATACTCAAATGAGCGTCGCTTGTGTTCCGTCAGTTTTCTTTTCATTTGGGTTTGAGGGTCGGGTAATTGGTTGGCTTACTTGGTTTGCGTGTTTGGCGTGTGGTATATAGAGTATTTAACCCTAAGTATTTATTTTGATTTAATATTTTCATTTACGCATTAGTAATTGAGGAATTCAAATAAATAGGTTTCTTTTATGTGATTAATCATTAATAAAAAAGATAGCCCTATTTATGTTTGTAGTAAGTTTAATTTAATGGTTGATTTTAAATAACGAATTTATTCAGTTTATGCATTTTAAAAAGGAAAGATTTAAATTTATTCGAAATAGAAATAATTTAATCTCTTTTGCTTTTTGGAATAGAAATATTAATTTTAATTATTTAAGAAAATCAATTTTGATTAGAAAAGTGAGTTTTATTCATATTTATTTTATATAGTGTGTAAGATTGATTTTGAGAATTTAATTTAATTAAAAATATTTTACCCTCATTAATATTGTGAAATGCAACTATTAGCTTTGTTAATTAAAAATTAAATGAGGGAGAAAAGCATTTCTTTTAATTAACTAAATTTATAATCTCAATGCATAAACAGTTCAACTATGAGATAATTCCATAAACTTAATTAATTAAATTAAGTTGCAAGCTGCATTATATTAGATATATATTTTTATTTAAATTTTAGTGGAAAAATAAATTAGATTAATTATATTTATTGTTCCTTGAATTTTAAATAAATAAATAAAAGAATAAATTAAAAAAATGAATAAAAGAATTAAAGTATTATTTATTTTTTTTGTTTTTTGTTTTTATTGGTAATAGGCTGAAGCCAATAAGATGTACATACCCTACCCCCTATGGGATTTGAACTTGTGACCTCTCTTTCAAGAGCACAAGTTCTCCACCACTAGGCCAACTCATGTTGTACAAGAATTAAAGTATTGTTTTAATTCTTTATTTAGAAAATTAATTAATTTGCATGAGAAAAGAAAAGAAAGAATAATGATATTTAATTATTGCATGTTAGCTTACCTTTTATAATAAAATAAAATTACTTTTATTCTAAATTTAGTTTTTTTTGAGAAAAAGCTATTGAACCTAGAATTTTAGTTTAAATAGGGAATAGGTCTTTATTTTAGATACACAGGAAACAGGTTAGGAATTTAGGTGAAGAAATTTATCGGAGGCTTATTGAAAAGATTAGGACTCTTCTACAGATTTCTTTCAGGAAAGCTATACCAGGTTGGGTGGCTTCTTTGATTTGTTGGTTTTTAAGAAAATAATTCTACTTTTCTCTCAATGGTGTGTGTGTGTAAATTATTTGTCAGATCCAAAACCCTCTTCTGGTTAAATCAGGTTTTGATTTAAAATTCTTGCCTAATGTTAATTTTCTATTTAATGGGAGTAATTTAATTTTGAGAAAATTAGGGAAATTAGTATGAAAAAAATTATTCTTTCTTGTTGATTTGTTTTGACGGTCCTTTAAATAAATCTCTGTGAAATTAGTTGATTTCTTTAGAAATAAATTTAATTGTGAATTAAATTTATTGGTTTATCTATTTTAAAGAAAAAGTAATTGGAATAAAATTCTGTGAATGAATTTTATTGAGTTGGGAATTTTATTTGTATGTAAATTCTGTCAAAGGGGTTTTAATGAATTTGGAAATTATTTACATGTTTTAAAAAAAAATAATAATAATTAAAAAAAAATTAAAAATAAATAAGTAAATAAATAATAATAAAAATATATATATATTATAACATATTAAATTTAAAGTGGGTTTTAAAATGTTTAATTGTTTTATTAAATATTAATTAATATATTTGATTATTATATGTTAATTATTAATTATTAATTAATATATATTTTAAATATATGTTAATCATGATAATTTATATATTAATATATATATTAATTAATACTTAATTCGTTAATATTGTGTATTATTAAATTATTAATTGTTTATATGTTTTGGGATAAATAAATATATAATAATTAATATTTAATTTTGGTATCTGTTTTATTAAGAAAGTATCTTTTTGGGAAAAAGATAAAATATTATTTTATTTGGAAAATTGTTGAAATGAAATATATTTATTAGATTGATAATTTTTAAATAATATTTTATTCAGGAATATATTATATGATATGCTATTGGAATTATTGAAAATTTAATAATGTATCGTTTGAAAAATTGGTAAGTTAATGAGATTTTCATTTAGTAAAATAAATGGTTAGTTTATATTTTTCCTCTGTATTGAGACATAGACAAATGGACTATTGCAATTGTGGTATTCTATTCTCCTCGTTATGGTGATTTTTCTATTAATGTATTTTGAAAACTTAGATCATTTAGAAAACTTGATCGACTTTTATTGTTTAGACCAATAGGAAATAAGATTGTCCTTTTTTGGTTATTGCCTATGCAAGTTTAATTTTTGTATTCACTTTTGTTTAAAGTAATGGCGAGGCCTTGATATGTTTGTTTGGACCCTGTCGTTTGGTTGATTTGGGGTACCTGTTTATGTCTTTGGTTTCTAGTTTGGTTGTTGCCTTGTGATGGTGTTTTAATTGGTCTTGTCCTTTATCTAGGTGTCAAGTGGTGATTTGTGGTTGGCCATATCGGGTCAGGTCTCTAGTTAGAGTATTGTCGGACAATTGACCTTGTATTAGCTTTTGATATGTTCAGTTGGATCCATTTCTTTGTAGGGATCATTTATGTAATTATTGACCAATGTGGTCGGTTGTTTGTTGGTATGATTCACCTTGATGGTAGGAATGTAAATGATATGAAACTTATGTACCCTTAACTTATTTAATTATCAAAGGGGTCTTGTAGTTGAGTAGACACAGAGATGTAGCCCTCTAGGGGTGAACTCCGAGATCATTTTGGTGTTATGTGTTGCTTTTGTTCTTATGTTTCATGTTTTAGTGTTAGCATGTATGGATAGAATTTTGATAGAATGTGTAAGTGGATTAGATGAAATTAATTGTAATGCATGTTTTCAGTCGTCTCTTTATGCAGTAATGAGGTTCATGAAAGAGTGTAGTTGATTTGCAGAATGTATTCTATAATTGTTAAGGAAATTAAGTATGCATGGAAAGATCTCGTTAGTTTATGATGAAATTCAAGTGTGGTATTAAATTGGATGCATCACTAAAATTTTAATGAAAAGTATGGACAAAGGGTATAAATAAACCTTAATGGCTGAACTTTATCTTGTGATCTATATTTTGTCTTGCTGAAAGAAATTATCCTTGTTTAAGAATTTTCTCGTTATTAAGACAATCGGCTTATTGGATTAATTAGTGTAAGTTAAGTTAAATGTGGAATTAAGTAATCACGACGGGAAACTCTTTAGGTGATAGTTGATTTCTTTTGATGTGTAATCTGTACTTTGATATCTTATTGTATCTTTATGTTGTGTCTTATTTTTTTTTTAAAATTGTTGCACTCCATTCGTGTGTTTTAGCTTTATCCCTTCGGGGTTTCCTAGCGAGGCATTACATTTGGTATCAGAGCCCAAGTTGCAAACACTGGGATCTTTGGTTTCACTTGTGCCCTTAGTTGGTGTGTGGTGTATCGACCTTATGTGTATGCTTGTCCTCCTTTTTGTATGTTTGTGATTGAGCAGACCTTAACTTTTGTGTAACGTGTGTGTTCACACCTTTGTTTTCACCTTCTTGATGTGGGTGTTTTAGAGTGATTGTATGTGCTTTGTCTTCTTATTGAGGTCTTGGTTTATGATTTATCTTATTCTGAAGGAGAGTCATATGTACCTTCCTTATTGATTGTTGTACTCTTTTGACTAATCCATTTGGGTTGGTTGGTGTTGTCTTGAATCAAAAAGTATGAAATGTGCATGTTTAAGAGTATGATCTAGCTTAGTGTTGTCCACTTGAAGGACTTGTATGGTAAATATTGAATGCTTATTTTGTAGTAAAATGAATGATTATCATCCTTCCTCTTCTCTCTCTCTCTCTCTCTCTCTCTCTCTCTCTCTCTCTCTCTATAAATTAAATGTTTTTGTTATATGTGTATTTTTCTCTTATGTGCATTTTCTTATTGCAAGAGAAAGGTCGTTTTATGTGTTTCTTTAAACAAATTTGATTGAAGATCTATTTTAGCAATTCTCCATTGAACTTGCCTTTGGATATAGGTAATTGCCTTATTATGTTTAGAAAGTCTGAATGAAAAGCTTATTTGATGTGTATGCATAAATGTGTATTATTTAGTTGATATCTCCTTGCTTATCTTCTTACTGTACCTTAAATTTTCAATGATAGGCTGCAAATTATGATATGCGGTTGTATTGTCCTAAAGTAGTGAGTGTCCTCAAGAGGTCTTGCATTATCGATAAGATTACCTGTTTTGATCTCTGTTGTTTGGAAAACTAGAACATTTTGTTGCAACCATAATAATTGGAAATGTCTTGTTAGGCTATGTGCCATCCTTCTAAAACAGTAGCGAAATGAAAACCGTGCAAATAAATGATAGACTTATAGTGAGAAATTTTAGCTTGTCTTGTTGATCTTGTGTCTTTGTAGGAAATAGATTGGTTATCAAACTCTCTTTTTCCTCCTCTTTGCCTAGATTTTAGATTTTAGTAATGCTACTAAAGAGTGTATTGAGTTAAATACAGTGTTTATAAAACATGTGAAATCGTACTTTTTGCATTTTTGTCTTTTTATGGAAAGATGAAAGTCTTGAGCTTCATAATGAAATTTGCATAGTTAGTAATGTGGCTGTGAATGCTTAATGTATTTAAAAAAGATATCAGAATGATGTTATTTTCTTATGTAATAGTGAATTGTTAAGAATTTCAGTACTGGTATCTAGAGTAAACTTTATTTAGTGATTCATGTGGAAAGCATAGGTAAAATATTTATTGAGTAGATGATAGCATATCGAAAAGTACTCCCCGTAAATGTGACTAAACTAGTAATGGTGATATTACTTGTGTATTGTAAGAAACCCATGCTTGCTATGTGTGCCCATGGGATGGTGAAGTAATCAACCATGGAGGATATGTTTGTTTATGAGTATGGGAAAACCATACTATTTATGTGATGTTGCTTATTTGTTTCCTTACTAAAAGCCAACCCACGGGTTGTTGATAATTCAGTATGTGAAGGGCTAGTATTAGAAGTCACCATTCCTTGAATAGTATGGAATAGCGTATGAGTAATATTGACGCGAAGTGAATTTAGCTTCTCTATTATGAGGAAAAATATAGTTTTGTAATGAAACTGTATTATAGGTGTACTCAATACTTTCCCTTGTGATGAACCAATTTATAAGGTTCATGTGTGCCAACCTATTCCTATCCTTATATTTGAGCATATTGGTGTTAGTTCTTGAGCAGAATGATGGTTTTATTGGAGGATATTTTGCCTTATCTTCATGAAAGGTATGTTATTTTGCCTTGTCTCCATGAAAGGTATGTTATTTTTCACATGAGCTGCCAACTGTCCAACATTGGTAAACATGTGGGTGGACCTTAGCCATGTATATCTCTGGCTTACGACGAGTATCTTGAGAGGTACGTCGCTATGCGAGGTGTGACCTGCGTGTGCCCTTTTCTGTGAGGTACATTGCCATGCAGGATACGTCCATTGTGTGCCTTTTCTGCTTTGGAGTATTGCCATGCCGTGTTGAGACACAATGCGGGATGTAGTAGACATTGCCATGCGGGATACGTCCATTGTGTGTTTTTTTCGCTTGGAGTATTGCCATGTTGTGCTGAGGCATGATGCGGGATGTAGTAGACATTGCCATGTGGCCTACCGACAGGTTTAGGGTAGAGCCATGTCACGTGACGACGTGATGCGGGGTGATGTTAAGGTGCACACCATCATGCCACATGGGTAGTGTGACTATGTCACACCACATGATGAGCTACTGCGCTAGCTAGACAATTGTTCCTTCCTTCCTTGTTGGTGGCTAGATTCTAGTCACATAGTGATGTTATGTGCAATTGTGATATTTTTATTTTATTTTATTTCCTTTTGGGCCAGCAATTTATTTTATTTAGACTTTGAAAGTTTAGCCACAATCTTGTGATCTTGTACATATTGCAAATTCTGGATTATTTTATTGCCTTACTGTTAGAATTGGTGATTTATTATCTTTATTCTTCTGTTCTTTGGTGGCTAAACTGATTTGTGAGGCTGTGAAGCAGCTTGTATCCACTACCTACCTATGTGTGGTGACTATCTCTTGGAGGCTAACCACCTTACTCAACAAGGGATATTCACGAAGGTCTTGTATGGAAGGTAACACCATCAAGCCTTTGAGTGAAATGTTGGATATTTATGATCATATTATTATTCTGAGATCAGGCATAGAGATGTTGATCGTGCATGTTATCTTTGACCGAGCATTAGACATGCTCACATGTGGCCTTTTGTGTTGTGCATTCTAGTTATGTAGATGATAATCATGGAGTAAATTGTGCTAACTTGTCACTATGTTATGAGACGTAGTCTTTGGAAAGGTTTTTATATGCCTGGCAAGTGTAAACAATTGAGTTATTTATGTTGCTCTTATTTCATGAAAGTTAACTTGGTTGTAGAATATGATATTTGAAGCTAGTTCTATGCGATAAAGTTTTATGAAAAAGATGTATTGGTAAAAGAAATTGATCATGATGGCATGTTTTCTCGACATTTTTTTCTTGTCATGTTTGATAGATGAGTATAGAAATTGTTGCTTACCTCTTTTAATTCTTTAATTTGGTGTAATGAAAGGAAGGAAATTCTTGTTTCTCTACTATGATTGTGGATAATTCCTAGAATATTTTAAGAAGCGTATGGTTTTAGATATATCTTGCAAATGGATAATGAAATTCGTAGAGGATTTAGCAATAATGTTTCAATTGTTGAGAAAATATTTATATGTGCAAATTAATAATTGTTAAATGAGTTTCAGGGCTAATATGTGTTGCATGATTTCTATTTAGCCTTATGACTTCTGGGAGTAAGTCGGAGCCTAGGGGGGAGGATGTAGTACCCCTACCCTAGTCAACTTTGTAAAATTGGTTTGACCTTGGTTGACTTTTTATGTGGCAATCTTGAATGGTTGAATTACCATGAGGTAATGTTTAGTCAGATATTATGATTATTGTGTGTATCTGTTAATGTGCTTTTGCATTGATTCTTATGTAAGTTTAAATTGTCCTCCTGATTCTTGTTATTAATCTCGAGCTAACGTCTTCATTAAATATATATATATATATATATATATATATATATATATATGTATATGTATGTTTGTCTGACTCTTGGTCGTAGGAGATTGCAAGTATAGTACCGCCTAGGTGTAAGGTTCATCTTCACCTAGATTCGCAGGGTTGAGTATACCTCTTTCATCCTTAGAATTTGGGTTAGGTGGTCGTAAAACCTTCAGTTTACCCTAGTCATACTCAAATGAGCGTCGCTTGTGTTCCGTCAATTTTCTTTTCATTTGGGTTTGCGGGTAGGGTAATTGGTTGGCTTACTTGGTTTGCATGCTTGGCGTGTGGTAAATAGAGTATTTAACCCTAAGTATCTATTTTGATTTAATGTGTTCATTTACGCATTAGTAATTGAGGAATTAAAATAAATAGGTTTCTTTTATGTGATTGATCATTAATTAAAAAGATAGCCCTATTTATGTTTGTAGTGAGTTTAATTTAATGGTTAATTTTAAATAACGAATTTATTCAGTTTATGCATTTTAAAAAGGAAAGATTTAAATTTATTCGAAATATAAATAATTTAATCTCTTTTGCTTTTTGGAATAGAAAGATTAATTTTAATTATTTAAGAAAATCAATTTTGATTAGAAAAGTGAGTTTTATTCATATTTATTTTATATAGTGTGTAAGATTGATTTTGAGAATTTAATTTAATTAAAAATATTTTACCCTCATTAATATTGTGAAATGCAACTATTAGCTTTGTTAATTAAAAATTAAATGAGGGAGAAAAGCATTTCTTTTAATTAACTAAATTTATAATCTCAATGCATAAATAATTCAACTATGAGATAATACCATAAACTTAATTAATTAATTAATTAAATTTAGTTGCAAGCTGCATGATATTAGAAATATATTTTTATTTAAATTTTAGTGGAAAAATAAATTAGATTAATTATATTTATTGTTCCTAGAATTTTAAATAAATAAATTAAAAAATAAATTAAAAAAATGAATAAAAGAATTAATTGGAATTAAAGTATTGTTTTAATTATTTATTTAAAAAATTAATTAATTTGCATGAGAAAAGAAAAGAAAGAATAATGATATTTAATTATTGCATGTTAGCTTACCTTTTGTTATAAAATTAGATAATAATATAAAATTACTTTTATTCTAAATTTAGTTTATTTTGAGAAAAAGCTATTGAACCTAGAATTTTAGTTTAAATACACAGGAAACGGGTCAGGAATTTAGATACACAGGAAACGGGTCAGGAATTTAGGTGAAGAAATTTATTGGAGGCTTATTGAAAAGATTAGGGCTCTTCTACAGATTGTGTGGCTTCTTTGATTTGTTGGTTTTTAAGAAAATAATTCTATTTTTCTCTGAATGGTGTGTGTGTGTAAATTATTTGTTAGATCCAAAACCCTCTTCTGGTTAATTCAAGTTTTGATTTAAAATTCTTGCATGATGTTAATTTTCTAGTTAATGGGAGTAATTTAATTTAGAGAAAATTAGGGAAATTATTATGAAAAAAAATATTCTCTCTTGTTGATTTGTTTTGATAGTCCTTTAAATAAATCTCTGTGAAATTAGCTAATTTCTTTAGAAATAAATTTAATTGTGAATTAAATTTATTGGTTTATCTAGCTTAAAGAAAAAGTAATTGGAATAAAATTCTGTGAATGAATTTTATTGAGTTGGGAATTTTATTTCTATGGAAATTCTGTCAAAGGGGTTTTAATGAATTTGGAAATTATTTACATGTTTTAAAAAAAATAATAATAATAATTAAAAAAAATAATAATTAAAAATAAATAAATAATACTAAAAAATATATATATATTATAACATATTAAATTTAAAGTGGGTTTAAAAATGTTTAATTGTTTTATTAAATATTAATTAATATATTTGATTATTATATGTTAATTATTAATTATTAATTAATATATTTTAAATATATGTTAATCATGATAATTTATATATTAATATATATATTAATTAATACTTAATTCGTTAATATTGTGTATTATTAAATTATTAATTGTTTATATTTTGGGGGATAAATAAATATATAATAATTAATATTTAATTTTGGTATCTATTTTATTGAGGAAGTATATTTTTGGGAAAAAGATAAAATATTATTTTATTTGGAAAATTGTTGAAATGAAATATATTTATTAAATTGATAAATTTTAAATAATATTTTATTCAGAAATATATTATACAATATGCTATTGAAATTATTGGAAATTTAATAATGTATCATTTGGAAAATTGGTAAGTTAATGAGATTATCATTTAGTAAAATAAATGGTTAGTTTATATTTTTCCTCTGTATTGAGACATAGACAAATGGACTATTGTAATTGTGGTATTGTATTCTCTTCGTTATGGTGATTTTTCTGTTAATGTATTTTGAAAACTTAGATCATTTAGAAAACTTGATCAACTTTTATTGTTTAAACCAATAGGAAAGAAGATTGTCCTTTTTTGGTTATTGCCTATGCAAGTTTAATTTTTGTATTCGCTTTTGTTTAAAGTAATGGCAAGGCCTTGATATGTTTGTTTGGACCCTGTCATTTGGTTGATTTGGGGTACCTGTTTATGTCTTCGGTTTCTAGTTTGGTTGTTGCCTTGTGATGGTGTCTTAACTAGTCTTGTCCTTTATGCGGGTGTCAAGTGGTGATTTGTGGTTGGCCATATCGAATCAGGTCTCTAGTTAGAGTATTGTCGGACAATGGACCTTGTATTAGCTTTTGATATGTTCAGTTGGATCCGTTTCTTTGTAGGGATCATTTATGTAATTATTAACCAATGTGGTCGGTTGTTTGTTGGTATGATTCGCCTTGATGGCAGGAATGTAAATGATATGAAACTTATGTACCCTTAACTTATTTAATTATCAGAGGGGTCTTGCAGTTGAGCAAACCCAGAGATATAGACCTCTAGGGGTGAATTCCGAGATCATTTTGGTGTTATGTGTTGCTTTTGTTCTTATGTTTCATGTTTTAGTGTTAGCATGTATGGATGGAATTTTGATAGAATGTGTAAGTGGATTAGATGAAATTAATTGTAATGCATGTTTTCAGTCATCTCTTTATGCAGTAATGTGGTTCATGAAAGAGTGTAGTTGATTTGCAGAATGTATTCTATAATTGTTAAGGAAATTAAGTATGCATGGAAAGATCTCGTTAGTTTATGATGAAATTCAAGTGTTTTATTTAATTAGATGCATGACTAAAATTTTAATGAAAAGTATGGATGAAGGGTATGAATAAACCTTAATGGATGAACTTTATCTTGTGATCTATATTTTGTCTTGCTGAAAGAAATTATCCTTGTTTAAGAATTTTCTCATTATTAAGACAATCGTCTTATTGGATTAATTAGCATAAGTTAAGTTAAATGCGGAATTAATTAATCGTGTTGGGAAACTCTTTAGGTGATAGTTGATGTCTTCCACTGTGTAATCTGTACTTTGATATCTTATTGTATCTTTATGTTGTGTCTTATTTTTTTTTTTAAATTGTTGCACTCCATTCGTGTGTTTTAGCTTTATCCCTTCGGGGTTTCCTAGCGGGGCATTACAAAGGATTTACATTGCCACTGTGTGACTAACTTTGTGGGGTGAAGATGGACAAAGCACCTAGAGGAGATCTGCAAGATAGAGGAATAAATGCCTTCACAAGGCTACCAAAATACAACCAACTCAAGTCACATACTTAACCCAAAACAAACCTTATGTCCCCCATGGGATACAAGCCCATATCTCCCCTTATGACCCCCTTTCTACATAAGAATAAAAATAATGCAGCAAGGGTCCCATAACCCTTGTCTATCTCTCTTTTTCAAGAACAGAGTCTCTACACTCATAGGCTGTTAAATATCCCTTCACCTCAAGGCTACTCTACTCTCTCAAAGGTGATTATGGCCTTGAAACACCCATTAACACAAAATAATCACACAAATAACAAAAACAAACACAAAGAAGGAACTCAACATTCAACTCCACAAATCAGAAAAACAACAAAAGTTGAATACACAAACAATTTTCCTTCACATTAACAATGGTGTTCAAAATGCATGGAAGAACACTACCAACCTTTGATCTTGCAAATGGTATGAGGAATGGTTGAAGAAGAGCTACCCAATCCACTAGTCTTTTTTTCCAAAAACTAAAAATGCAACTTCTAAATCTAAATTTTCAACAACAACTCTAAGTCTGCAAGATTGGAGAGTGGCTGATCAAAATCCTAAGTTTGAATCCCTTCCCTAAGTAGGTGCTTCTCACACTTTCCAACTTCCTTGGAAAGGATGTGAGATATCATACGCTGGTCTTCCCAACCTCTTACATGGTTTCTAAAAATGAAAACTGAAAAAGGTAAGAGAAAGTGGGGAAGAGCAACTATCACTCAAATGGAAGGTTGTCTAACCAAGGAGAAATCCTCAAAAAATGAATTTTCGTCCATTTTCGAAAACTCACTTTTGAGGTGACTTTACAGTCACATGTGAGTGGTCACATGGCTAAAATTGACCTTTACCCATAGGTGTAACATATGGGCTCTCAAAAATTCCCTAAACCTAATCTTAGGAGTTAGTTTGACCCTCCAGAAACTCACCCAAAGTTTGCCTATGGATCAAACTTGAGTTGACCATTCTAACGGCTCTCTAACCAAGACTCTATTGGGCCCACACTAAGATATTTTGAGTAATTCATTGGTTATACAAATTCCCTCCAAGGGACATGTCATTGCCAACTCACTTCACAAGTGTCAAGTGACACCATGAAAATACACAATACTATAATATGCATGGCATATCCCTTTTTGGAATTAACAAAATCAACAAATACAAATTAAACACACATTCAAGCATTCACATTTACAAATATAACACATTACACATGAGGTGTTGTCTCTCCAAATAGACAACCCTTGGCTTCACAAACGCACATAGGTTTATCTTGATTCTCCGAATAGTTTCCATGGTCACATGGATTAGTTTTTCTGCACATCTCACTTTGCACATTAGTAATCTCAAATAATCATATGCAATATTAATATATGAAAAGAATACAAATCAAACACTTCGCTTACAATTTAAATCATAACAATCAAATTTTTAATTATCTAATAGAATCCACATGAAATAATTTACTCAATGGCATCATCATAATCATTCATAAGGCATGCATCCATGTTTTCTAACATCATAAATGAAGTACTGTAAATCAAAAATAAATGGCATACATCATATCAATGTTATCCAATCACTGGATCATATAAAATCTATATCCATAATGCATCAAAATAAAGTATCAATAATAGGTCCAACATGAAAAATAACAACAATGCTATGATGGCTCGGGGTAGGGCCTCACACCCTCCCCCTCTAGGCATGAAATTCCTCATGGAGTTCATAAAAAATATGGGGGTACTGAGATCTCATCCATGGTGCATCCTCCCATAATGTTGTAACCTCATCATAACAATCCCACTTGACCCTAACCTAGTCCAGCTCTCGGCCTCGAAGAGACAGTGTTCGATGAGCCAAAATGAGAATGGGATCCGAAGCCAACTGCCTGTGCGACTCCACCTACAAGGCATCCCAATCTAGAATATGAGACTCATCATAAATATACTTCCTCAGTACAAACACATGAAACACAACATGGATGCGTCACAGGCTAGGTGGCAAAGCTAGATGATATGCACCTGGTCATATCCTCTCAAGGATCTCAAATGGTCCAACAAAGCAAGGTGCAAGCTTAGAACCCTTTCCATAATAGATTGGACTCTTATGCAGTTGCACTATCAAGAAGAATATGTCCCCAACCATGAAGCTATGATCTATCCTCTTCACATCTGCATACTTCTTTTGTCTATCATGTGCCTCTCTAAGCCATTGTTTAATCAAATCCACCTACTGCTCCATGTCTTGGACTATCTAGGGACCAACAGCTACTCTATCCTCAATACAGTCCCAACTCAAAGGTGTCCTACAAGGTCTATCGTACAATGCTTGATAAGGTGGCATCTCTAAGGAAGTGTGATGCCCATTATTATAAGAAAAATATACCAAAGGAATATACTCTTCCCATCTAGTCTGATGATCCATGATGTACATACAGAGCATATCTTCTAACACCTGGTTCACCCTCTTTGTTTGTCCATTCATTTCTGGATGATAGGCTATGCTAAAGTTGAATTTGGTACCCATTGCTGCCTGCAATGCCTTCCAAAAGGAAGAAGTAAAGAGGGAATCTCTATCTGAAATAATCTTGCATGGAACGACATGAAGTCTGACAATATCTCGCAAGAATACCTGTGCCATAGCTGGTGCTGTGAAAGTAGTCCAAACTGGTGAGAAGTAGACCACTTTGGTCAACTTATCAACTATCACCCAAATGGCATCATGATGGCGCGATGACATAGGAAGACCAATGATGAAATCCATCGAAATAATATCCTACTTCCACTCTGGTATCACATGAGACTGGAGTAACCCACCTGGATGGCGGTGCTCCACCTTAACTCTCTGGCACTCAAGGCATCAGGCTACTAGTTCAACAATGAGTTGCCGCATACCTGGCCAATGATACAATTTCCTCAAATCTGCATGCATCTTCTTAACTTTGGGATGTGTTGCATAAGGAGCTCTATGAGCCTCCATCACAATGAAATCATGCAACTTTCCAGAAGAAGGTATATAAATGTGCCCTCTATGGCATATTAGTACATCAAACTCTAATGAATAGTCTACATATCTCCCTTCTAGGGTCTCCTGAGATCGCACCACCTGACATACCTCTAAATACCACTCATCCTCAAGCAACTGCTGCAATATGCGATATATCAAATTTGTGTCTATAGACATGGAGTATATCTCATGATGTCTCCTACTCAAGGAATCTGCAACTACATTTTATTTCCCCTTGATGTAGTGAATATCAAAATAATAATCACATAAAAACTCCATCCATCTTCTCTAATGAGCATTAAGATTTGGCTGAGTAAATATGTATTGCAAGCTCTGATGATCTGAATGAAGCTCAAAATGATGATCCTAACAGAAAGTGTCTCCACCTCACAAGTGTGTGCACCACTGCTGCAAGCTCAAGGTCATGAGTAGGGTAGTTAAGCTCATGATTCTTAAGTTTCCTAGACTCATATGCAATAGCTCAACCATCTTGCATAAGGACTACTCTTAAACCATCCAAGGAAGCATCTGCACATACCATGAAATCGGCTGAGGGATCTAGCACAACAAGAATAGGTGCACTAGTAAGTGCCCTTTTGAGTTACTAAAAGGCCCTCTCGCAATTTTTTGTAAACTCAAATTTATTTCCCTTTCACTGAAGAGATGTAATAGGATGTGCAACCCTAGAGAACCCCTCAATGGAGAATATGTAATAACCTGCTAGACCCATGAAACTCCTGACTGTTGTCACACTTCGACAAACTATCATACAAATGATTATCCATCAAGCACTGTAATACCTACCTCAAGTGCTCCTCATGCTCCTTCTCATTCTGAGAATATATCAATATATTGTCAAGGAACACAATCACAAATCAGTCAAGTAAAGTGTGGAATACCCCATTCATGAGACTCATGAATATAGTTGGAACATTCATAAGACCAAATGGAACCAAGGTGAACTCGTAGTGGCCATACCTAGTATGAAAAGTGGTCTTTTGGATATCGCTCTCCACTATCCTCAACTGGTGGCACCCTGACTTCAAATCTATCTTTGAAAATACTTTGGCACCCTGAAGCTGATCAAATAGGTCGTCAATCTTGGGAAAAAGGGTACCGATTCTTAATGGTTACTTTTTTCAACTATTAGTAATCCATACATAATCGTAGGGATCAGTCCTTCTTCTTTACGAAGATGACTGGTGCACCCCAATGGGAGATACTAGGATGAATGTGATATTTATCTAAAAGATCCTCAAGCTGCATCTTGAGCTCATTAAGCTCATTAGTGGTCATCCTATATGGTTCCCTCGAGACTGGCTCAGCTCCTCGTACAAGATCTATGTGAAAATCAATCTCTCTATGAGGTGGCATACCAGGTAGCTCAGAAGGAAACACGTCTACAAATTCCTTAAGAATAGGATGATTGTTAAGTGAAGGTTCCTTCTCATCCTCTTCTTCTCTATCACTAATGGTGATGGCAAAAAACTGGCATCCCTTTTGCATGCTCCGCTTAAGCTACATAGCAGAAATCATATCCCTAAAATTACTATGGAAGTACCATGATCATCCACACACTCGACCTTTTTCTAGAGACAGTCCATCTTATCTCTGTGGGCATACAAAAAATCCATGTCAAGAACAATGCCATAAGATCCTAGTGGTGTGACTCGAAGGTCTACTATGGTGGTTGTACTTCCAATCTAAAGTTGAAAATCCCTAACCACTGATTCAACGGACACTCTAGCTCCTAAAGCTACCTCCACTTCCCAACTAACATCTTGCCTAGTTGCCACTAGCTACAATG
The DNA here is from genome assembly GCF_030272615.1 of Cryptomeria japonica. Classification (NCBI taxonomy): domain Eukaryota; kingdom Viridiplantae; phylum Streptophyta; class Pinopsida; order Cupressales; family Cupressaceae; genus Cryptomeria; species Cryptomeria japonica. The sequence continues at coordinate 548,196,359 of NC_081414.1, read as the reverse complement.
CTCCACAACCAATGGAGATATTAAAGACTCTGTAACTCATGAATCAAATAGGATAGTAAAACTACTACCTCTGATCATACATGTGGCCTCTATGATTGTGGTTGATGCTCAACTTAGAGGTTGTCAACCACTGTGAAAATTCTATGGGACTTACCCATGCCCCCAACTATAGGTTCTGAACTTGCAATCTAACCCTGTGGGAACTCTCTCACCATGTGTCCCATAACCCCACAAGTGAAGCAAGCACCATGTATCTAAAACTGAACACCCTGTGGCCTAGAGTATGTTTATCCTGATCGATCCACTGTAACCACCCCTGAAAGACTGCTGAGTCTAAGCCGGAGGTGTGTTTGAAACCTCTGGTTGTTGATCGTGCCTAGGACCCTTTATCTACCACTTATTGGGCTTAAAGCCATGTTGTCCCTATGGAGGCTTTTACCTCTAATTCTATTGCGGCTACTGCAGAGGAGGGGGTTTGAAGGACCCCGATGAATTTATGCGATTACCCTTCTAGTGGGGTTTTTGAAACCCAAAAGAATGAGGTATAGGGTTTTGGTTCTGAAACCGATCCTACGTGTCTTGAGGTCTACCCTGAATCTCCTATGATAACAAGGCTTTCTCCATAGCAACCCGAAGGCTTCCTAGAGCTGCCATCCAAACTGGTCCTGCTATACCGACATTCAATCCTCTAATAAACTAGTTGATGAGTACCTTCTCATCCTTCATATAGTCAACATAGGGTAAGATCTCAAAGAATTTGCTCTCATACTATGACACTGACATCCCCTTCTATTGAAGGTCATGAAACTCATCAATTCTGCACTGCCTAAAGTGCTCCAATAGGTATTTGTCCCTGAATCTCTCCATAAAGGTGTTCCAAGTGAAGTTGTCTACAACCATGTCATTCTTATACTCTTCCTGCCTCCACCATGTGGAAGCTATCCCTCTCAAAAGGTGAATAGAAAACTGTGCCTTCAAATTTCTCTCATAGGGATGCAATCCGAAGCACCTTTCCAGACTCAATAGCTAAGACTCGGCCTCTACCCCATTGGTAGATCCTGCAAAGGATGGTGGTTGAAGATGTAAAATTTCTCTAATCTGATCCCCAAGATCATGGGGTGCTCTCTCTATAATCACAAGTTCCACAAATGGAAGTGGCTCAGGTTGATGGACTGACTCAGGGTCATGCTCTACCTGACCCTCTATATGGCTAGCTACTTCGCTCCCTAATTGCTGATCTATGACTGTCAAAAACCTAATGTTCTTCATGATGATCTACTGTTGGAAGCCTATCCTGAACTATTCCTATCAAGTTCTAAAGTGCAACCAAAATTTCTTGGTTAGGGTCAATTGGTTGTTCGGGAGGAGCTTCGCGTTTCCCTTTCAAAATCGACTCTTCCCTCACAACGTCTTTGCGTGTCATGCGAGCATGTCTAGGATGCCTACCATGCCTATGATCTTGTCGTGTAGTCAAAGGCATCCTTCATGAGAAATACAATAAAATAAATTAATAATAATTAAAGTGAAACATAATGGAGAAAGGTTCCTAGTGTTGGAAACCTTGCTTTGATACCAAAATGTCATGCCCAAACTTTTGGGCAAAAACACAACAACAAAATTTTTAAACGACACTAAAGTACTTGATGTTCTACATTCAAAAGATGAGATAACTTAATCAGTTTACACTAAAGTTTTACTCATGTGTCATTAAGAATGGGTTCCTAAAGAGAGCGATAATTCTTTTTAATATAATTAGGAGACTTAAGTCTTATCTTAATCTCCTAAACAATTTAATAACAAATGAGATTTTATTTTACTTAACAATTACAATGATTACCATTTCTAAAAGTGAATTATTTAACCCTATGAAGTCATCACAACTTTATTGATTAATTAATTAATTCGCCCAAATAAATCCTCCAAATATATTAAGAGTTAATAATAATACCTGGTAATATTTAAATAACTCCAAAATTCATTAAATTAACATTAATACAATTGTTTGTATTAATAATAATTAAATAGGCAATTAATTGAAAATGCCTCCAACGTCCTTAAATAACTACATTAAGCTAACTAAGAAAATTAAATCTTCCTATAGATTAAATCAACCCTTATAAACGAAAATTAATTATATACAATTAAATTACCCCCTTAGGGGTTTAATTGACCATTAAAATTAAAATACCCCTTTGATAAATAATAAAGAAATCCAAACATATACATAATATATTTGCATATATATATATATATATATATAGAGAGAGAGAGAGAGAGAGATAAGAAAAATACAAACCCTGATACTCTTTTTTAAAAACAACTAACCTTTAATATAAATAATAAACCCCTTTAACATTATAAATTTAACTTTATTTAATATGGGGTTTCCCCATTCACCTTATTTCAAATTTTAAAATGAACTCTTCCATTATTGTTTTATTCTTTTATTCAAAACCATGTGGAAATAATCCCTATTTAGGGTTTCCCTCTTTTCCAGACATATCTAACTGTACTCTTACCTTATTCTCCTATTTTCATAACCCTAACCCGAAATTAGGTTAGGATTTTCTTTTATTTTATTTTCCTTTTTTTTTTGGTGCAGGGTTTTTTGAAGCCATGAGTTGGAATTATTGGGCATCGGATGCTATGGCGGCACCATAGTGGGCTGGGTCGTGTCGCCTAGGATGCAGCCTCACAGTGGTCACCCATTGTGGGTCGCACTGAGGACGCGGCCTCACAGTGGTTGCCCACTGTGGGTCACACTGAGGATGCTACCTCATAATGGTCGCCCATTGTGGGTAGCACCCAGGATGCAACCTCACAGTGGCCGCCCACTGTGGGTTGCACCACCAGGGATGTCACCTCACAGTAGTCGTCCATTGAGGGTCTCATCCAGGAGGCACCATTGACTCTTTTCTCAAGGCCAACTACTGCATCTTTTGCATTACATTTTTATTTTATTTTAAGTTTTCCTTTTTTTAAAATAAAGTTTCCAGGTTGCAGAAAATATAACGTGGTATATATATATATATAAACACAGGAGAGATTTTGAGTCTTGGAACAAAATTATTAAATTTTACAGCAGCATTTATTTATATATATATATAGACTATAATACAACAACATTTTATTTTTATTTTCTTTAAGACTAATCAGCAATATATCTTAGGGCAAATAATTGGTAAATTCAAGTTTAAACATATGAAGTATATTATCTGATTATAATGGAATAGCAGTAATGGAATATCCTTCTCTATATTTCTTTTTTTTTATATCAAGAATGGTGCTTATATGAATATATAAAAATGCAGCAAATACATTTCTAACTGAACAATAATGATTTAATAGAATGAAGTATTTTCTGTTTATTCTACATTCTGATATAAAATTCCTTTATATTAACAGCTTTACAACTAACATAATACACATCCAGAAAATTATTAGATTAAATAAATGAAGTGCAAGTAACTTCATTCAACATATCCTGCTACATTTTATATTAAGCAAGTTTCTCTTTTTCTTTTTTTTAAACTAAGTAAAGAGATAAGGCTGCATTTTATTTAAATGTTTATCTACCCTTTTATTTTTATATATATTTCTTTTTCAAAAGGTATTAAAGTAGAAAATAAGTTTGCACTTCCTACTCCATTTCATGATCATAAATAACAATATAGGAGTACTAATTAAATGCTTCTTTGATTTCTTTGAAATGAATATACAACAAAGTAAATATACATTCTTTTCTTTTTTAATCCACTTTACAATAATAACAAAATTATAATTTCAAATCTCTCTTTACTTTACAACAATAAGGACTTGTTACAATATATTTTTTCAAAATTCCAAATCAATCTAATAGGAGACCTTGCACATGAACTTGGCTTTTATCCATCCTTTATCCCAAATGGAAACCTGCAAATAAAACTTATAGGTTGTGACCATGGAGGCTCACCTCCCAACCTAGGCTTACAAGAAGCCACCCCCGAGCTAGGAGAACCAAGGCTAAATGGGTTACAAACAAACTCAACCATATAAGAAAGAACTTAAACAACACATGAACTCCCAACCCAAGGATTTACATTGCCACTATGTGACTAACTTTGTGGGGTGAACATGGACCAAGCACCTAGAGGAGATCTGCAAGATAGAGGAACAAATGCCTTCACAAGGCTACCAAAATACAACCAACTCAGGTCACATACTTGACCTAAAAGAAACCTTATGTCCCCCATGGCTTACAAGCCCATATCTCCCCTTATGACCCCCTTTTTGCATAAACATAAAAATAATGCAGCAAGGGTCCCATAACCCTTGTGTATCTCTCTCTACACTCATAGGCTGTCAAGCAACCCTTCACCCCAAGGCTACTCTACCCTCCCAAGGGTGAGTATGGCCTTGAAACACCCATTAACACAAAATAATCACACAAACCATAAAAACAAACACAAAGAAGGAACTCAATATTCAACTCCACAAATCACATAAACAACAAAAGCTAAATACACAAACAATTTTCCTTCACATTAACAATGGTATTCAAAATCCATGGAAGAACACTACCAGCCTTTGATCCTGCAAATGGTATGAGGAATGGTTGAAGAAGATATGCCCACTCCACTAGTCTTTTCTTCCAAAAACTAAAAATGCAACTTCTAAATCCAAATTTTCAACAACTCTAAGTCTTCAAGATTGGAGAGTGGGTGATCAAAATCCTAAGTTTGAATCCTTTCCCTAAGTAGGCTCTTCTCACACTTTCCAACTTCCTTGGAAAGGATGTGTGATCTCATAGGTTGGTCCTCCCAACCTGTTACATGGTTTCTAAAAATGGAAACTGAAAAAAGGTAAGAGAAAGTGGGGAAGAGCAACTATCACTCAAATGGAAGGTTGTCTAACCAAGGAGAAATCCTCAAAAGTTGAATTTTCATCCACCTTGGAAAACTCACTTTTGAGGTGACTTGACAGTCACATGTGAGTGGTCACATGGATAAAATTGACCTTTACCCATAGCTATAATATATGAGCCTTCAAAAATGCCCTAAACCTAACCTTAGGAGTTAGTTTGACCTCCAGAAAGTCACCCAAAGTTTTCCTATGGGTCAAACTTGAGATGACCATTCTAATGCCTCACTAACCAAGACTCTATTGGGACCACACTAAGATATTTTGAATAATGCATTGGTGATACAAATTCCCTCCAAGGGACATGTCATTGCCAACTCACTTCATAACACAAGTGTCAAGTGACACCATAAAAATACACATTACTATAATATGCATGGCATGTCCCTTTTTGGAATTAACAAAATTAACAAATACAAATTAAACACACTTTCAAGCATTCACATTTACAAATATTGTTGGTATTATGGATGTGTTGCATTGGTTTTTCCATTGATGTCAATACTTATCCTTCTGAAGATCTTTGGTTATGTTGAACCGACACATTATGTTCACCGGCAAGTTCAGTGACTTATGCACTGTCACCGGTATATCACTCACCGGCTGCTTATATTGTTCACTAACAGTGAGGGTGACTTGTTATCATCTAGAGATCACTTGGTTATGTCGAAGACATGGTTTGGACACTTGGTTTTGGGATTTTGGTTATTGGCCTAAATGGGTTGACATATTTGTTGTTACTGGTAATTTGGTCTAGGTTATGGACCGGCATGCATTATCTATTCCAGATCAACATGACACATTATGGAGATGATTTAATTAATTGGATATTATTGTAATTGTATTGAGGTGACATGATGCATCACATCTTGACTTATCTATAATTGATTTAATTGTAATATTCTTAGTTAGCCGACCTACACATTTGGTCTTAGGTTTTGGTATATATGTAAGATCTTATTTGTGAGATGAAAAAAAAAGATAGAGAGATGGTATATGGTTATGGTATTGTAACATGGTATGTACGAATATTGAAGATCATATGAGCAAACCATAGAGAAGGTTCAAGGAAGGTTTGAAGGTGATTATCAAATCTTAACCGGTACTGAATCTAGCATTGAAGATGCTACTTTGAGGAGTACATTATCATTGGATTTAATCATCCAATTGTAGTTAGTGTGACTCCTATTTTGTGAATGAGCAGTGAGCTCTAGGTGGTTGGCCTTTCTACATGTGCAAACCCCATTTATATACACATACTATCTGTAGTAGTATCATCTGATTGTGGGTGAGATTTCCCACCGTGGTTTTTCCCCTTACAGGGTTTCCATGTACAAATCTTTGTGTTATGTGTTGTGGATGTTGTTTCTCTTTTTGTTATATGCATTGAGCTTCACCAGTATTAATATTAACTGCTAGTCTATCTATCGGCATTAAGTTTGGTCTACCGGTATTAAGTATCAAGCTTGATTAAGCTATATTTGGGTTGAAATTAATAGACAACTGATTCATACCCCCCTCTTAGTTGCCTTTGGGTCCTAAAAATTGGTTTTAGAGAAGAGTCCTATTTTAATAGAAGTTTAAAAAATTGAGGAGATTCTATGGCAACTAACTTTTTTCAGGAAGGACAGCCTGAAACTTGATGGAACTAACTATGGTAAATGGAAGATCTAAATGGAGACACATCTGAATTGCATTGGAAAAGACATATGGGATGTTACAAAGAATGGCTATGTTGGTCCTACACCGAATCAACCTAATCCACCAACATTGGGTAAGGATCAAGAGAATGATTGCAAAGCGAGAGAAGCACTCTTGAGTGCTTTGTCAGATTAGCAAATCATGGGATTATCAGACCGATCTACTGCTAAAGCTATTTGGGATAAATTAGAGACATTGAATGAAGGAGATACCACTATCAAAATTGCAAAACTGGAATACTTCTGGGTCAAGTATGAAAATCTAAAAATGGAAGAAGATGAAAGAATTTTTTCTTTTATGGAAAGGGTTAATGAAATTTTTTTGGGAATACAATGCTATGGAGGTTCCTTAAGTGAAGATGAAATAGTTTCTAAAGTTTTAAGAGCATTTCCACTAGTATACAAAATGAAAGTAAGTGCTATTAATGAATTGAGAACAATGCCTAATACATCAATATCTAGAGATACCTTGGTTGGAAAACTTTCAACATTTGAGCTTGAGGAATTTGGTCATGTTGCTACAATTAAGATAGATTTAGCCTTCAAAGCATCATCATCTGTAGTATCATCATCATCATCTAACAAATTTGATTGGAAAGAACTTTATGCAAGAGAACTTGAAGATATCAGGAGGAAAAATGAAGAACTGGAAGAACTTGAAGCACTATTTGCAAGGAAAATGCCTAAAGGTTCTTATGGAAGTATGAAGGTAAAGCACCATTTAAATGTTTTAACTGCAATAAAGTTGGTCATATGGCATCTAGATGTCCTGATAGACATGCAAGATTAAGAGAAGAAGCTAAAAGAACATATAAGCCTAACCCTGAATATCAGAGATACACATTTAGGAAGAATAGAGATAAATCATGTTACTATGATGATGAAGGAGTTACTGATGATTCTAATGAAGAACTAATAGATAATGGATGGGTTTTTGTTGCAATAAAATAAGATCAACCAGTACCTACTGTTAGACTGGTAGAGAAAGCCTTGGTAGCTAAAATTGAAGAAAAAGATGAATGGATCATAGATTCTGGATGTTCACATCATATGACTGGTGATAAAAGTAAATTCTTATCTTTTCAGGAATACAATGGATGTCTAGTAAGATTTGGGGATGACAAAGCTTGTTTGATCAGAGGCAAAGGCACTATATCTTTTGATGGTAAGCACAATACTGACAATGTTTATTATGTTGAAGGTTTGAAGCATAATCTTTTGAGTGTTGGTCAATTATTTGAAAAGGGATTTCACTTACAATTCAAGAATGGTAAATGCAAAATCATGAATAGAACTGGTTTGGAGATTGCAATCGGTAATCAGACTAGAGGTAATATCTTTCATTTGAATAACAATGAAAAGACGTGCTTGATTGCACATATTGATGAAAGTTGGTTATGGCATAAAAGACTGTCATGTGAATTTTGATTGCATTATAAAGATTAGTTCATCTAAGGCAGTAAGGGATTTACCTAAGCTTTTAAGACCTCATAATCCGGTATGTAAGGAATGTCAAATGGGAAAGCAAGTTAGAACAAATTTTAAGAGTATTCTGAGAAATCCAATAATGTTCTTGATTTAATTCATACTGACTTGTTTGGTCCGGCAAGAACAAGAAGTCTACAGGGAGATATATACTTTATGCTAATCATTGATGATTATTCTAGAATGTGTTAGGTTACTTTTCTTAGGGAGAAATCATAAGCTTTTGGGAAATTCAAATTATTCAAGGCAATGGTAGAGAATGAAACCAATAAGAAAATCAAATGTTTAAGATCAGATCAAGGAGGTGAATTTACATCTAAGGAGTTTAATACATTTTATGAAGTGAATGGAATTAGAAGACAACTACCAGCACCCCAGACACCTCAGCAAAATGGAGTTGTGGAAAGAAAGAATAGAACTATTCTGGATGTAGCCAGAAGCATGATATTAGAAGCAAATCTACCTCATGTGTACTGGAGAGAATTAGTCAATACAACAGTTTACGCTTTTAACAGAGTTCAAATCAAAGGTGAAACTAGTAAGACACCTTATGAACTATGGTTTGGTAATACTCCTACTCTTAAATACTTTAGAATATTTGGAAGAAAATGCTACATTAGGAGAGATGAGTATATTGGCAAATTTGATCCTAGAAGTGATGAAGGAATATTTCTTAGTTATTCATCTAAGAGCAAGGCATATAGATGTTTTAATAAAAGATTGCAGAAAATCATTGAGAGTGCAAATGTGAAGATAGATGAACACTTTAGAGGAAATTCAAGGTCTATGGATTCTGAACTAATAGTTGAGATGATCATAAATGAACCTATATAGAGTGCACCAGTATAGAATGTGGATCCAGTCACACCGACATCATCAGATAATTCCACAATGACTAAAGAACGACAGCAAGTGAACACACCCAGGTATGAAAGACTAAATCACTTAGAAAGTCAGATAATTGGAAATAAGTATCAAGGTGTTATGACAAGAGGAAGAATGGCAAATGAAGAGGTATGTTAAATTTCTCAAATTGAACTAGCATCTGTTATTGAGGCATGTGAAGATAAAAATTGGATTAAAGCTATGGAAGATGAATTAGAACATATTGAAAATAACAATACATGGACATTGGTTCCCCGACCTAAAGACAAAAATGTAATTAGAACTAAATGGGTATTTAGAAATAAACCTAATGAAGATGGTAAGGTAATCAGAAACAAAGAAAGATTAGTGTGTAAAGGATATTCACAGAAAGAGGGAATTGATTACAATGAAATCTTTGCACCGGTAGCTAGAATTGAGGTAGTTAGATTATTTCTTGCATTTGCAGCACACAAGAACTATAAAGTATATCAAATGGATGTAAAATATGCATTTCTGAATGGTGATCTTGAAGAATAAGTTTACATTGAACAACCTTATGGATTTTCATTGACAAATGATAAAGATATGGTTTGCAGATTAAGGAAAACTTTATATGGATTGAAGCAAGCTCCTAGAGCTTGGTATGCTAGATTGGACAAATATATTTTGAAGCTTGGTTACACTAAAGGTAATGCTGACAACAACTTATATTTCAAAGTGACTAATGAAGGCATCTTGGTTATTGATGTTTTTGATGATGACATCATTTTTGGAGGAGAAGATGGATTGTGTAAAGACTTTGCTAATAAGATGTAGGAAGAATTTGAAATGTCTATGATTGGGGAGATAAAATTCTTTTTAGGATTGCAAATTTCACAGACTGATAAAGGTATATTCATATGACAAAAAGAGTACTTGAAGGAACTACTGAAGAAATTTGGTATGGAAAACTCTAAACCGGTAAGTACTACTATGACTACAACTGACAAATTGACATTGAAGGATGATTCAACTCATGTTAACCTGACAAGATATAAATCTATGATTGGAGGTTTATTGTATGTGACACAAACAAGACTTGATATAATGAATGTAGTATGTATTGTTTCAAGATTTCAGAGTAATCCTAGAGAAAATCATGAATCAGCAGTAAAAAGGATTTTCCGGTATCTACAAGGCACAACAAATCTTGGTTTATGGTATCCTAAAGATGAAAATTTTGATTTATGTGCATACACCGATGCAAATTGGGCAAGAGATGTAGATGATAGAAAGAGCACCACTGGTGGGGCATTCTTTCTTGGTAGCAATTTGATTTTATGGTTGAGCAAGAAACAAAGTTGTACATCATTATCAATAGCAGAATCAGAATATGTTGCAGCAGCAACTAATTGTACTCAGGTATTATGGATTAAGCAAATGTTGAAGGACATAAAGGTAAAATTCAAAGAACCTATAATCATTTATTGTGATAATTTAGCAGCAATTGATATATCTAAGAATCTAGTATTTCACTCTAAAACTAAACATGTTTCTATCAAATATAATTTTCTAAAAGAAAATGTTGAAGCAAAAGAAGTGAGATTGGTTTATGTGAATACTATAGAGCAAATTGCAGATATCTTTACTAAGCCTTTACCTAAGGAAACTTTTGAATATCTCAGAGAGCAGCTTGGGGTTATACCCTCACCGGTAGAGACTTACATAGTTGATGATTGACATCAAACCAACATAATTAACAGAGAAAACCTTTTTCCAGCTTTGATGGAGGGGAGCTACTTCTCAGGGGGAGTAGTTGGTTATTGTAATTGGTTCTATGGATTGGTTGTATCTGGTATTTATATTGCTTTGGTACTTGATGTCAAAGGGGGAGAGATATCTATGCAAAAATATTATCTTTTGGGGAGAGATTATTTATTGGGGGAGTGATATATACTCTCTGAATTTGTATTTTGATTTCTGGTATTGATCTATTCTGGAGATTGTTGGTTTTTGTTTTTGGCATTTTGTTTTGGCACTTAGATGTTTTTCCATCTTGTGTTGCCATCAATGCTAAAGGGGGAGATTGTTGGTATTATGGATGTGTTACATTGGTTTTGTCATTGATGTCAACACTTATCCTCCTGGAGATCTTTGGTTATGTTGAACCGGTACATTATGTTCACTGTCAAGTTCAGTGACTTATGCATAGTCACCAATATATCACTCACCGGCTGGTTATATTGTTCACCGACACTGAGGATGACTTGTTATCATTTGGAGATCACTTGGTTATGTCAAAGACATGGTTTGGACACTTAGTTTTGGTATTTTGGTTATTGGTCTAAATGGGTTGACATATTTGTTGTTACTGGCAATTTGGTCTAGGTTATGGACCGGCATGCATTATCTATTCCAGATCAGCACGACACATTATGGAGATGATTTAATTAATTGGATATTATTGTAATTGTATTGAGCTGACATGATGCATCACATCTTGACTTATCCGTAATTGATTTAATTGTAATATTCTTAGTTAGCCTACACATTTGGTCTTAGGTTTTGGTATATATGTAAGATCTCATTTGTGAGATGAAAAAATAAGATAGAGAGACGGTATATGGTTATGGTATTGTAACATGGTATGTGCAAAAATTGAAGATCATATGAGCAGAAAAATAGAGAAGGTTCAAGGAAGGTTTGAAGGTGATTATCAGAGCTTAACGGGTACTGAATCCAACATTGGAGATGCTACTTTGAGTAGTACATTATCATTGGATTTAATCATCCAATTGTAGTCAGTGTGACTCCTATTTTGTGATTGAGCAATGAGCTCTAGGCGGTTGGCCTTTCTGCATGTGCAAACCCCATTTATATACACATACTATCTGCAGTAATATCATTTGATTGTGGGTAAGATTTCCCACCGTGGTTTTTCCCCTTACAGGGTTTCCACGTACAAATATCTGTGTTATGTGTTGCGGATGTTGTTTCTCTTTTTGTTATATGCATTGAGCTTCACTGGTATTAATATTAACCGCTAGTCTGTCTACCAGCATTAAGTTTGGTCTACCGGTATTAAGTATCAAGTTTGATTAAGTTATATTTGGGTTGAAATTATTACACAACTGATTCACCCACCCCCCCCTCTTAGTTGCCTTCAGGTCCTAACAAATATAACACATTACACAAGGTGTTGTATCTCCAAATAGACAACCCTTGGCTTCATAAATGCACATAGGTTTATCTTGATTCTCTGAATAGTTTCCATGGTCACATAGATTAGTTTTCCTACACTTCCACATTAGTAATCTCAAATAATCATATGCAATATTAATATATGAAAAGAATACAAATCAGACACTTTGCATACAATTTAAATCATAACAATCAAATTTTCAATTATCCAATAGAATTCACATGAAATAATTTACTCAATGACATCATCATAATTATAATGAAATTCAATCATTCGTAAGGCATGCATCCATGTTTTCTAACATCATAAATGAAGTACTGCAAATAAAAAATAAATGACATACATCATATCAATCTTATCCAATCACTGGATCATATAGAATCTATATCTATAATGCATCAAAATAAAGTATCAATAATAGGTCCAACATGAAAAATAATAGCAATGCTATGACGACTTAGGGTAGGGCCTCACATGTGTGAACAATGTATTAATCATTTGGCAATAGAGAGGATAAGTGCGAAGAAGTGTGAAAAAGAAGAGTTTGTGTCATGTTCTTAACCAGAATTGTAACCAGGCATTAGGAGATGTTATTTTATCAGTTCATGGTTCTCTGGATGTAATCCGAATTTTTTTGTAAGGTAGTGAGCTTTCTCAAGGGTTTTAGCCCTTCTTTTTATGTGATTTGAGTAGTGAGTTCTAGGCAGTGTGCCTGAATGCATGTGCATTCCCCATTGTAATATTTCATTTACTATTAACAGGGTATTATCTCATTGTGGGTAGGTTCTCACTGTGGTTTTCCCTTAATCAGGTTTTCCATGTCAAAAATCTTAGTGTTATGTGTGTTATTGATGTGGTGTTGATTTGTGCTTACAAACACAAAGTTGTTGGTATTGAGGAGATCCAAATTGTGACAGATGTGACTAGAGATATGTTGATTGGAAAGCTTGTTTCTTTTTACTTGAGTGAGTTTGGAGAACCTCTTCCTAAATCCGAAACTACATTCAATGCTATTGTTTTCAAGAAGAAAAAATATGATATGGGAGAAATTTCTACAAAGGTGTCCAAATATGAGAAGGAGATGTGAGAGCTTGAAGCACTTGTTTCCAAGAGATTGCTTAAAGGAGAAGGTAAGTATGAAGGGAAATTGTCTTTTAAATATTTTTCATACAATAAGATAGGACATTTTGCCTCAAGGTGACCGGAAAGAGTTCCTAAGAAGCCATTAAAGCCATATAAGCCTAAATATCAGAAGAAGTGTTATTTTTCTACTGATGAAGGTGTGACAAATGATGAGTCTAAGAAGGTAAATTCAGGAGATGAATGGGTGTTCATTGCTATCAATGAAGATGATCCGGTGAGTGTTGATTCTACTAGCTGCATTAATGCTTGGAGAAAGCTTTGGCTACTAAAGTTCAAGAGAAAGATGAATGGGTTATTGATAGTGGTTGCTCTCATCATATGACAGGTGATAAGAGTAAGTTTGTGAGTATGGAAAAGTATGGTGGTGGTGTAGTAATATTTGGAGATGACAAAGTTGGTATAATCCATGGAAAAGGTTCTATTTCTATTGATGGTGAGCATAATGTTGATGATGTCTTGTATGTAGAAGGTCTAAAGCATAATATTTTGAGTGTTGGATAGATGGTTGATACAGGATATGATCTGTAATTCAAGAATGGAAAATGTAAGATCTTGAGTAGTTTCAGAATTGAGATTGCATCAGGTACAAAGACTAAAGGTAATATCTTTCACTTGAATGTTGGTGGTAAAAGGTATTTGATTTATCAGATTGATGAAAGTTGGTTATAGAATAGAAGGATGTGTCATTTGAACTTTGTTTGCATAGTTAAGATAAGTTCTACTCAAGCAGTGAGAGATCTTCCTAAGTTGGTAAATCCTACTAATCCGGTATGTAAGGAATGTCAGTTAGGGAAGTAGACAAGAGTTACTTTCAAAAGTAAATAATATACTTCTAATGGAATATTGGATCTTGTGCATTTTGATTTGTGTGGTCCTTCTAGGGTGAGAAGCTTGTAGGGTGACAGGTACTTCATTTTGTTGATTGATTATTGTTCAAGGATGATGTGGGTTACTTTCTTAAGGGAAAAGTCTGGAGCATTAGAACAGTTCAAGATTTTCAAAGCTATGGTTGAGACAAAGACTGGATTGAAGATGAAAAGTCTGAGATCTGATAGAGGTGGTGAATTTACTTTTCATGAGCTCAATGCCTTTTGTGAATAACATGGTGTGAAGAGACAGTTATCTACTTCATGGACCCCTCAGCAAAATGATATTGTAGAGATGAAGAATAGAACAATTCAGGAAGCTGCTAGAATAATGATGATTGAGGGAAATGTTCCACATATCTATTGGAGAGAATTTGTGAGTACTGTAGTATATACTTTGAACTAGGTACATATCAAAGGTGATACCAGTAAGACTCCTTATGAGTTATGGTTAGGTAATGTTCCTACAACTAGATATTTTATAATTTTTGGTAGTATATGATATATCAAAAGAGATGAACATCTAGGGAATTTTGATGCTAGATGTGATGAAGGAATCTTTCTTGGTTATTCTATGAAGACAAAGGCCTACTAGTGTTATAATAAAAGATTAAAAAAGATGGTTGAAAGTGCTAATGTAAAGGTTGATGAAGGAAATGAGAGACAAAACAGATCTTACGAATATGATTCATATTATCAGGATGTCGATGTTGATAAAGGAAAGCAAGTGCAGAATATTCTGGAAAAGCCTGAGAATGAAGGAGAAGGTACTATTGCTAGTGCAAAAGAAAGAGGTCAAGAGTCTAAAATTCAAGAAAATCTTAAGAATCCTAGGTATGTAAAGTTAAATCATTTAGAAAATTACATCATAGGTGATAATAATAGAGGTGTGATGACTAGGAGAAGAATTGTTGAAGAGTATTTCTTTATTTCTAAGATTGAACCTAAGGATGTTAGTGAAGCTTGCAAAAATGAAAAATGGGTTAAGGCAATGGAAGAAGAGTTGAACCAAATTGAGAAGAATAATACATGGATTCTTGTTCCCAAACCTAAGGGTAAAAATATAATCGGAACTAAATGGGTGTTTCAGAATAAATTGAATGAGAAAGGTGAAGTTGTTAGGAATAAAGAAAGATTTGTTTGTAAAGGTTACTCTCAGATGGAAGAAATTTATTTTGAGGAGACTTTTGCTTCAGTAGCTAGAATTGAAGTTGTTAGATTTTTTCTTACTTATGTTGCTTACAAAGATTTCAAAGTATATCAGATGGATGTTGTTGGTAAATGGATTTGTCTTTCCTTATCTATTTAATTAAAAGCATTGTGAAGCGTAGGAAAGAAAACAAACTTTTACCAAAGAGTTGGAAAATCATCTAATTGATTAACCTCTAGATTTAGGTACAACTACCTCTAGTGAATATTCATTCGGCTCCAAATTGCACACCATCAATAGAATTCTTTTCACCAAAAAGAACTTAAAGGCAATTGCATACACCAGTCAATACAAAATGAATGCAAGCACTGATCTATATATAATTTTCTATATAAAGTCAACAGACTTCATATGAACACTAAAACAAAATGGAAATAAAAACTTATAAAGATGAACTTACCGAATAGTTTTCTGCACATAAAGAAAGTATAACAGCCCCTTCATCGAAATAGATTTACACAGAAATCAGACTTCAAAATCAAACACATAGATTTGAAACTGAAAATAGTTGTTCATAAGATATCACATTCACTGATGATCATCTACTTTCTTCATACACAAAATGTTCTTAGCCAATCTTAAAGATAGTCTTTCTTCCAAAAACTTAGTGAACCCTTTCAAAGTCATTACACAAGATATTTATAGGTCACCAAACCCAATAGTTCTGTTTAACCCAAGTAAAATTAACTCGCCAGAGTTACTAGAAAGTAACCCTAACTGTATAACTGAAATTAAAGAAAATAACTAGACACATTGGCAAACAACTGCCAGTAGTGCTAGTCATGCAGTTTGCTCAGTTCCGGTACAATCACTCGGGTTGGTGTCTTTGACAGACACCATCACCATCTTGGCCATGCTCCACTCTCAGTGCACTTTTGAAAACTCCTGGATTATAGTTATGTGTGGCAAACTTATATGAATAACTCTTTTCTTCCAAAGCTCCTTTTTCCTCTTTACCATTTACACTTTATCTCTGTGTGAATCCAGATGATCGAGGCAAACAGTGAGCATCGATTCCACTTTAGAGATCTTCGTAAAGTCTTCCATGGACAAGGTTTTCTCTATCTTGATCTGTCTGATGTGGCTACCGAACTGGTTAATCATCTTTGTAGTGTCTTCCAGAGTTTCACTATCATCTTTAAGTAATTGAACAGCCACGCAATGTAAGTCCTTCTGCATGGTCACCCTCAAGGCTATTAACTCCCCACGTAGACTTGCTGACTCGTTATAACCTTGCTCAATTATTTGGTTGCGCCACTCAATACTCTCCTTGCAAATGAACATTACATCTTCATTTATTCCTGATACTTGGTTTTCAGCAAGAAAGTTCATAAGACCATAACGCTGAATACCCTGCATCTGCTTTGAAATCACTACCCACTTAGATTTTTCCTTCTGCCACGAGACCAAGTCAGAATCCAAGGCTTTGGTGACCTCATTGGCATCCTTAAAAATCTGGACCAAGTTTGTTATGTAATTAGTTGCCTGATGCATGATCGAGGTGAGCCACTCTGAGAAAACCTCAGCAATCATCCTATTTCGTTGAACTTCATCCAAGAATTTTTTATTATTAGATGATTTCGGACTAAAAGGACCTGAATGTTGAGACAACGGCAAGGGGGTGTTCTGCAAAGCATGGATATACTGGGCCATTTGCGTCAAACTTTGTTTCAACTCAGCCTTGTCCCTCTCATATTTCTAGGTATGGGAGATAATTCGCTTGGTGGAAGTCTCCAAGTGCTTCACATCCACGGCTCTGGTTCTGATGCCCAAATCTATTCATTCAACAACATAGTTTGCTTCTGAAGCCGTAGCAGCATCTTTGTTAAGCTTGGGTCTAGCAACATCTGCGGTCTAATGCTTTGTGTTTTCATCAAAGTCAATCATTGCCTGTGTTTTTAACTTTTTGGGCTTTGTGGACCTTCCCAAACATTTGCTCACAATGTCTTCCATCGATACTAAAATCAGAACTACATTCCTTTTCCCGATGATTGAATCACTTAGCCATTTTGGTGCTAGAGTCAGTTCTTTTGAAGGCATGAGCAAAAACCCTGCTGAGGGTGGTGGCATGGTATGGTCTATATGAGACTGGATTTCGAGTGCTCCTGAGTCCTAAAAGATAGCATCTATGTCAATTGAAACCTTATCCACTTCGAAAATAGGGGATATCATCTTACTCGGTGTTTCCTTTGGGTCCAAATCCAAAATGAGGTGAGAAACTGGCGGCTTGAAACTCTTCTTGGATCTTGATCTAGTAACTCGGCCGGCAATAGAAGGCTCAATCCCAAGGTCAAGTTTCTCTTCTTTAATCCTTGCATGTGCTTTTCCTGCATTAGAAACAGGAATGTTAGTCACAACAAAAGTTTTACTGGTAGTACTCCTCTTGCCACTTTTGCTTCTTGAACTGGTTACTCATGTCGGATGAAATTGGCAATTCCTAAGCCAATTCTTTGTCTTGTGAATTACACTAAGAGTGCGAGACTGAATACTATCCACCATCTTCTTGCTCCAATCTACTTTCGGAAGAGGTTCATCATGGACCCGTTTCATAAACTCTGAGTCAAGTATGTCTTCATCATTGGTGGTGACACCCGAGGTATCCATGGGCAATTTCATGTCATGAATTTCCTTCAAAGTTAGTCTAGACCAACTCCTTCTCCGTACTTCAAATTCATCCTGACAACCCTCCCAATAATCTTCCAACTGAGGAACATGATGATTAGGTACCACTTTCTTCACATACTGAGCGATAAAACCCTTGCTATCAAAGTTATCCATTTTTACAAAGGACTTCAAATGAAACCTCTTAAATTCAAGTTCAAGATTCAATGCATCAAAAATAGACCTACAACTATAATGCCCTAAATCAATGGGAAAAATTCCACTTGTGTTGGAGTCCTCACCATAATCTCTTGCAACATAAGCGAGCTATCTAGATACTTCAATCAGAATGCAGGAATCTGAAACATACTTGGGAAGTCTAAAGGGTTCACCCTTAAATCCTCTGACTCTTAAATAATTGAAATGGTTGAACTGTATAAAGAAACTGCCATATATGTTAACAAGCTCAACTGCCTCTGGAGACATTCTTCTATGCAAATTACCCTATAATTCAAAGGTTAGCCTCCCAGCAAAAACATCATTCCAATGGAGATAATCATCAACATACCCTTTCAAAGTCATATTAGGGTGATACTCATAAATCATCATGCCTTAAACCCATTTTACATGAGACAACCCTGGCCATTCTCTCACATAGGCAAGCATATATAATAGGTAAGATGACATATAAAAATTAGGCATTCCAAGATAATTACTCAGGCCTTCGTGTAACCTTTCCGCAATAACAGTTCCCCAGTCACTAAACTGGCTTCTATCCAGAGTGACCTAAATGAAGAAAAACATCCATTCTTCCCAATAAAAAGAATGAGAATTACCCTTCACCCTGCTCAGCAGTATGACCAAGTCCCGGATTGTTGGGATCAAATGTTCATGAGTTAAAGGCCTCAATAGCCTCAAGCCCCCTTTTTGGAACCTTAAGAGCCAATTCCATGCAGTCATAGTTCTATAATATTGCTTCTTCTCAGAGAAAATCCCATAAGATTTACCAATGGTCCAATCTTCATAGGGTTCCCGGTGTGGAATACCCATGGCTGCCATTACTGTCTGTCTATCAATAGACAACAAGACTTCACCATTATTTTTCCTTATGCACCTATTGCCCTTGTCATAATGATTCATACATTCTAAGACTAACTCAGGGCAGGGAGCAGCTGTGGGAAAGGCAATGGCTTCTAATAATCCGCTCTGAGCCACATCTCTTCTCATGGGGTCTACAGTTGAATTCTTTACTCTCTCCAGAAAGACATCTAAATCTAGTTGAACCAGTGTTGTATCACCCAACTCTAGTAAAGAACTTACGAGGGGGGATGAGCTCATAAATTTGGGTAAAACAGGCCTCATGTTTTGGTTTGTGGTTTTCCCGAATCAATCCCAGGTGAAGAAGGATAGTGAAAACAAAAACAAGCAGCTAAAGACCACCCAGATCTTTTAAAATAAACTGCAACAATTTAGAAAATTGTTTAACATAACTTCCTCTGCCCTCTGTAAACCCCTATCGCAGCCTATTTTTCCCGCTCTGAAAACTCCTTCTCAAAATCTTCTCCAGAAAATAATAATCCAGTCAAAACAACTACTCAGTTTTAAAAATGAGAAAATCTTACCCATCATGACTAAAGCTTCCTTCATTACTCCTTGTTCGTGTGACCTTACTTTGAAATGATTGTGCCAAGGTATGCCTTTAACCGTTAAGTCACTTCCTCTCTAACACAACAGATCCTCACACATACTTGCCATAAATTACAGATTTCAAATTATTAGAGAGAAAAAATCCCTTCCGTTGGCGGCTGTCTTTCATGTTCTCAAAGTCTGCGTCATCACCATGTGGCAAGTCGCATGTCTTTCAAGGAACCTATACATAAAACTCATAGCCTTGCGAAATCATCATAAAACGTTATTTAACATGATAAATCTTGAACCTTGAACCTTGAACCAAAAAGGTTCAAGTTCAAAGTTCAAAGAATGCAAAATGCCGACAAGAACTAGCAAAGCTTAAATTTGCACGGGAAGAAAAATATTCAAAATAACACCCGTTGAACTTTGAACCTTGAACCAAAAAGGTTCAAGTTCAAGTTCAAGGGTACAAGTTCAAGGTAGTGGAACCTAACAAGGAGCGAATGACATAAGAAAAAATTTAAGCAAGTTCTTGACTGATGAATTAGACAAGCATTACTTCATATAGGGATGCATATGGAATGAAAATTTTATATGGGCCTAACAGATGTCAAGTTGGCCTTTCTTAATGGTGAGATGGAAGAAGAAGTCTATATTGAGAAACCAAATGGATTTCAGTTGACAGATCAAAAGAATATAGTTTACAGATTGAAGAAAGAATTGTATGGATTGAAGAAAGCCCCAAGAGCTTGGTATGCTAGATTGGATATGTATTTGATGAATCTTGAATTTAATAAAGGTACTACTGATAGTAATTTGTACTTCAATAATGATCATGATAACATCTTAATTATTGAAGTTTTTGTTGATGACATTATTTTTGGTGGAAAGGATGGTTTGTGCAAGAAGTTTGTTGATGATATGTAGAATGAGTTTGAGATGTATATGATTGGTGAGATAAAATTATTTTTGGGATTGCAAATTGTATGCAAGATTTTGTGTGATCAAAATACAAAAATTGAGATCAAAAGTTAACATACCAATGAAACTTTTGAGCACAAAGTGTTGGCATATCGACACTCCAATGAGACATTGTGTGTGATTGAAGGTTTTATCATTGATGGCAACCTTGCAAACCTATGGCATCGGCAAAGCATTACTCAGGCAACCTTGCAATCCTATGGCACCGGCAAAGCATTACTCAAACAAAATAGTGCTTCGACATCAACAAAATCAATCTACACCGGTACCGGTACAGAAGAAAAGATGTATACCAGCACAGAGGCCGATAGGATTTTTGATATGTAATATTTTGTTTATCATTGTAAGCCGACTTGGAAAATTGTAAAATGACTCTTGTATATAAAAGAGATCATTCTAGTCATTTGTGGGATATGGATAGAAAGTAATAAATAAATTATAAGGCAGACCTAATGTGTGAATTGTAGGTTAAGGGTATATGTAAAGAACAGAGAAAGAACCGGTACTAAATCTGGCATTGAAGATGCTATTGTAAAGCAGTTTAAGATATTGGATTTGTGTAAATCCTCATTGTAAGTCAATGTGACTTATTATTGAGCAGTGAGCTCTAGGTAGTTGGCCTTCCTACATGTGCAGGCCCCTATTGTAAGTAATATTCTCTTATTGGCCAGTAAGTGAATATTGTGGGTCACAAATCCCACCGAGGTTTTTCCCACACCGGGTTTCCTCATTAAACATCTTGTGTTATGGTGTTCTTTTCATGTGGATGCTTTTGATTCTATTATTTGCATTAATTCTTGCATACCGGTATACTGTTACTTTATATTCTGCATATTCAATTTTAAGAAAATTTCATTACTGGTCAGATACTGATTCACCCCCCCCTCTCAGTATCTGTGGGAACCCTAACAATTGGTATCAGAGCTTGGTCCTCTATTTTCAGAAGCCTAACAGCTTGAGGAAGATCTTGACACCAATAAAGATGGAAAATCTAATGAAGCAACTTGAAGGAGCTCTTATTGACTATGATGCAGACAAGTTGAAAAATATCAAATTAGAAGATGATTTAAAAGTAGCTCAGGACATTATTCAGGCACTTCAAGAAAATCTTAATGTTACAAGAAACAAGAGAAGAGAACTTTGTGAAAAATTGCAAAATGAAAATGATGAAAAGGAATCACTAAATGATATGATAAGCAAATTGAAACAAGAGATCATGACAACAAAAAATGAAATGTAGGATATGACTATGAGATTTTGCAAAGAGATTGAGGACAGAAAGAAGACTGAAGAAGAATTGACTAGAAGTCTAAGTGATGCAGCAAATGAGAACACAAGACTTAGCTATGAAAATGACATGTTGAAGACAGATCTGATGCATACTCAAAATGACTTGAATGAACTAATGAGACAAAAAAAGATCTTGGAAAGGGAATTGGAAACTATAAATCAACACAAAGAAAAATTCAAGAAAAGCTCAGAAGAACTTGGTACCTTATTGAAGAATCAAAAACCCAAAGGTGACACTTCTAGAGTTGGATTTGAAGTTGGAGAAAGCTCCAGTACTGCAAATACCCAAGATCAAAGCAAACCAGTAAGACCCTCTAATACTTACGAATTCAATGGAAAATGCTTTAACTGTAATAAATATGGTCATAGGGCAAATGAATGTAGATCTAGGAATTATCAGAACATCAATCCTCCCACCGGTCAATGCACCAAATGCAACAAAATTGGTCATAACGCTGAAAATTGTAGAATGAATGTAAGATGTTATGTTTGTGGAAGATTTGGTCATTTATCAAATAAATGCAAAATACAAACCGGCATAGGTTATGGGAAAGCTATTCAAAAAAATAATGTAACTTGTTATGCATGTAACAAGATTGGTCATATTGCTAAATTCTGTAGAAGTAAAGGTACACCGATTGATAACAAAAGTACTAGCTTGAAAGGTAAAGAAAAGGTTGAAGAGGTTAAGAAAGAATTTTCAAAGCAATGGATTAGAAAAGGTGATCTAAATATTGGGGTTACTCCTCCACCGGTAGAACCAACAAATGCTTCACCGGCAGGACAATATGATGCTCCATCGATAGGACAGAGCAATGCTCCACCGGCAGAATGTTCTTCATCAAATTGAAGAAAATTATCTTGAGGGTTTGGCAATTTAATGACACATGTGCTATTATTCCCTCGGTTAAGAGAAAAGAAGTTGAAAATCCTTCATTACCGGCAAATAAAGTTGAGTTAATACATTGCCGGCAAACAATTAATGTGGTAGGTAGCATAAAAGACTTTATAAAATAAGGTTTTTTGGCTCCATTTCATTTCACCATGAATTCAAACTTTCAGAGAGTGCGAAGATTTCCGAGCTAAGGCATTCCGAGCAAAGAGGAAAAGCACTTCAGCAATCAATCCATCCAAAGGCAGAAAAAGGTATTTATCATCATGGCATCCTACTCTGTACCTGAATTCATAGCAAACCCTATAGTAGTCGAGGTTATAAAATGACCTAGGCCCGTGTTTGAGCTAGTTCCTGAGATAGCTAAGAAAGATGACAACACAGGTGCTTTTTCCCAAATTCCAAAGGGTGTTGTTTATGCAGAAGACCCTAGAATGTATATTCATTGCAACATAGAGGAATTAGGTGATGAAGAAATCAAAAACATGTATAAATCTGTTATATGTGACAATGCTGGAAATGTGAAACCTGAACATAAAATTGTTGAAACCCTAGGATTCACTGAAATCCTCTGCATTCCTGAATTTCCCAAGGAAGTGGTTAGGATAGTTCTTAGCAAGGTACATGGCTCATTATTTTGGCTTGACTCAGTGCATAAAATTACAAAGGTAGTTGTGAAAGCAGTAACAGGGTTACCTTCCACCAGTACTCGACCCGACAAAACCAAGAAGGTCTCCAACGACCTAGTAATGAAATTAACTGGTGCAACATCCGACAAAAGATCATTGAGGGTTAATGATGTGACCGATACAAATGTGAGATTCATTAGCATGATTCTAGGTTATAAAGCAACTCATGCAAATAGGCTTAACTCTGTTTCTAATTTATAAATAAAAAGTGCTTATGACATGGTTAAGGACAATGTAAAAATTGATATCTGTGAATGGTTAAAAGATGAGTTAATTGACAATTTGGCAAAAATCAAGAAGGATAAGAAAGGAACCTTTAGATTTGGAAATCTACTTGTATGTTTAATGCTACATATAACCAAATAGGCTCCCGGTATAGGCAACAAGGATTTTGGATTTGACATACCAGTAGGAAAACAATTATCTGACTTATTCAACAACATGGGTGAAAACAAAGAAAAGAATATCAATGAGTATTTTCAAGCACTAAAGGTCAAAATGAATAAAAGAATCAGACTATCATAGGAAATTGTCAACAAATACAAGGATGACATATGTTTTGTAATAAAAAAGGATGAGATCTCGATGGAAGCAGTCATCCCAAGAACAATCTGGGTTACAGAGATGGGGTATGAAACAGATGACCACATAGTGGAAACTTATGCCAAAGCACTTCTGGAAGACCCCAATGAACCAAAGGAAGAAGTATTTGGTAGTGCTGAGACCATCAAAAGTCAAATTCAATCTAAAAAGAGAGTAAAGAAAGTTGAGGCAGTTGTGAGGAAAGGAATCAGGCAAGCAAAAGCCATAAAAGATGATCTATTAAAGAAAATCGGCATAACAGAAGAAGAGCTGGTAGTCCAACAGCCTGAAACTCATCTATCACCGGTAGATACCTCCTTAGAAGGAGATATGCCAGCAAATTTCAAAAGAGTTGTCAGGAAAAGAGACCCCTCACCGGTATCCACTCCTTCACCTAGAAGGACAAGACAGAAGCAACAAGTTGTAAGGTCTCTAGTCAAGAAAGTCACACCTAAGAAAAAGCTGACCCCCAAAAAGAAGAAGAAGACAAACACTGACTTGGCCCCTTTTGACATATTACTGAATGAGATCATAGAGGAAGGTAAATTGAAAAACATAGGGAAAATCTATGACACCCTATCAGATGATGAGAAAGGACAAGTCGAGGAAAGTGTTATATTACACATGGACATGTATAAAAAGTTTTCGATGCAAGTCCTAAATGAAATTCCTGGTGAATTATATAAAAGACTCGAGGCCAGAAGGCAAGGAATAGTTGAGTTGGATAAGAAAATTAAAATAGAAAAATTACTTGCAGTATACCTTGTCAACTCACCTAAGGAAATTGATGATTTGATAGCTCATGCCAACCAGACTGTTTTTTCCACTACACACCAGCAAATTTCACTAATGGTAGGTAGAGTTACAGAAGTTTCAGAGGAAACAAAAAATGGTTGGGATATATTCTTGGTTGAAAAAGAAAAACAAGAAGAATATAGGAATCCCAAGCCCATTTTGGTATATCAAAAGGACAAAGGGAAAGGTAAAGTTGGTGAACCACCAAGTATCAAGATTAGAGACAACTTACCCCCACCTCCTTTAAATACTCCACCGGTAAAAACAACAACTGCAGAAGATCAACCGGCAGCTGAGAGCATGGACACAAAGGATAATAATCCTAATCCTGAAGTCCTATATACTGTGAATGTTGATACTCAAAAAATCAACATAGTGGTAGATAAGGATACCACAGATAAATCTGATAACAAAGAGCAACCGGCAATAGAAAACAAAGAGCAACCGACAACAGGAAACAAAGAGCAACCAACAGCAGATTTAGAGAAAAAGGTGGAATTTGGAACACAAACAGAGCAACCAATAGAGCTAAAGGCTCCTAAATAGATGCCATCGGTAAGAAATGATGCAGGAAAAACTGTGCTTCAAGAGATGGAGACACAAACAGACCTACTAGAGGTCAATACCAGCATGGTTACTTCCATCGGCACTCAGTCTACTGGGTCACCATCAAATGTAACAGAGGTATTGCTCAAATCTATCAAGAAAATAACTGATTATAGCTCACAAGCCTATAAAGCGATAGATGATTCAATTCCAGTTTTGAAATCAATAGCTCCCAATTGTAATATAGCCAACAAAGATTCTTTAGGCCAGTTGGATACACTTTGTAAATATATTTCTGGAAATTTTGAGCAAACAAAGGTAGAAACTGTAAAGGAAAGTGTAGAAAAAGAGAAACAAAAATTCTTTGAGGAAGGAATAAAGAAGTGTAACAGGGAATTTGACACACTTCTACCGGAACTGTGCAATTTATTAAAAGAGTACAAAACTCTGTACAAAGATACCTGTAAGATAAACTTTTTGACCACGGATGTAGACAAAAAGATGAGCAAGGTACAAGAAGAGATCAATAAAATTGCTAATAATTTTGTTAACTCACCTGATACATTATCAGTTTTTGAGGAAAAGATAACAAATTTTGAGGAAGAATTGCTCAAATTAGAAAGAGAAAAAGAGAAAATAATAAACAAGGCAAAATTTTTGAGATCTAAACTAAGTCCAAGATTGGACTATTTAGCATCTTTGCGTAAGGAAATCTCAGAGGCACTAACACAGGGTAGCAAAACACCGGTAGAGCACTTGCAACATCTCACCGGTACAGTATACAGAACTGAGATAGCAATAAAGGAGAGCAAGAAGTTTATGGATGGCATAAACTTAATTTTGGGAGATATTCTTCAGATAATAACTACCCAACTACAAGGTTGAGGTTATGAATTGGTACAACTACAAAATCTACTAACCTTTGTCATTGATGCCAAAGGGGGAGTAGTAGATGAGAAAATTCAAAACACAGGGATCACATGCTCAGGGGGAGCTCTCACATTTTTGGTAACATTTTTTTGGTCTACACATTTTTGGATATCTTTTTGAAATTTCTCATGAGTGTTGCCATCAATGCCAAAGGGGGAGATTGTTGGCATATGGACACTCCAATGAGACATTGTGTGTGATTGAAGGTTTTGTCATTAATGGCAACCTTGCAATCCTATGGCACCGGCAAAGCATTACTCAAACAAAACAGTGCTCCGGCATCAACAAAATCAATCTACACCGGCACCGACACAGAAGATGTACACCAGCATAGAAGAAAAGATGTATACCGCCATAGAGGCCGATAGGATTTTTGATATGTAATATTTTGTTTATTATTGTAAGCCGACTTGGCAAATTGTAAAATGACTCTTGTATATAAAAGAGATCATTGTAGTCATTTGTAGGATATGGATAGAAAGCAATAAATAAATTATAAGGCAGACCTAATGTGCGAATTGTAGGTCAAGGGTATATGTAAAGAACAGAGCAAGAACCGGTACTGAATCTGGCATTGAAGATGCTATTGTAAAGTAGTACAAGATATTGGATTTGTGTAAATCCTCATTATAAGTCAGTGTGACTTCTTATTGAGCAGTGAGCTCTAGGCAATTGGCCTTCCTACATGTGCAGGCCCCTATTGTAAGTAATATTCTCTTATTGGCCAGTAAGTGAATATTGTGGGTCACAAATCCCACCGAGGTTTTTCCCACACCGGGTTTCCTCGTTAAACATCTTGTGTTATGGTGTTCTTTTCATGTGGATGCTTTTGATTCTGTTATTTGCATTAATTCTTGCATACCAGTATACTGTTACTTTATATTCTGCATATTCAGTTTTAAGAAAATTTCATTACCGGTCAGATACTGATTCACCCCCCCCTCTCAGTATCTGTGGGAAATGAATTAGGAATGATAACTCCAAGAATGAGTGATAGTGAATGATAATGACCTATATGCAATGCATTCTAGATCCTAACAAAGCTTACTAAGATATGATAAAGATGATTATATGATAATGAAACTAATTAGCGAGGCTAACATGATTCGTGATTAAAATGCTAGATTAAATTATTCCTGAATGATTTAAAATACTATTATCAAAGAGATGCTAAAATGCTTGGTAATAATTAGACTATAGTGTAGATGCATAAAAAAACTTGGATATGGATAATGAAGAAAGTGAGTCATATTTATAGAGAAAATAGGGAAATGGATGGTTAAGATTCAATAATCTTAACAAGGGATAGGATTTAAAGTTACTCAATCCATGTTTACAATTTTCACCAATGAAATGGTGACAATTGTCAACAAGAAGTGGCTTGATAGGAGATGTAAGAGGCATTAAATGCCTAAGAAGACATGAGGGTCACCCTAGGAGAGTGTGGTTAGGGTTAATTAGGATTAACCAGCGGATAAAGCTTTTACCCAAAGGGTAAAATCTTATGCAAGGGTTAAAAGGATAACTAGGGTCAAAGCAATGAGTGCGTGATGAGACCCCTGGGTTAAATGAGGATTAAATTAGAGAGAAAGTCTCTAACCATGAGTTGAGGTTGGATTAACCATTAATGGTTAAGAAGACTTTGAAGGTTAACTTGTTGAGGACATAAAGCCTTCAATGCATTTCAAAGACTTTGAGGCATTTTTGAGAAGTGACTTCTCTCAAGGAATGTGAAAATATTTAAGAGATGAAGAGGATTATTCATGCAAGTGGATTTGTTAGGAGAATGCAAGTGGGGGGTAATTTTGGATTTTATTTTTGAAATAAAGTGATTTATTCCAAAAAGTGGATGACAACTTGCCTAATTTAAATTAAATTTTGATTTATTTAAATTGGAAGGGAATTTTTACTAAATGTGAATTTAATTAAAAAGGGAAGGAAATTTAATTAAATGAAGTGATTTATTTAATTAAAAACTAGAAATTGGCTATATGAAATTAATTAAATAAATTGAATAATTTATTTAACCAAATAGATGAAAGTGGAGAAATTAATTAAATATAATTTAATTAATAGAGGAATGTGGTTTTGATGAATTAAATAAATATTAAATATTTATTTAACTAGATGGTCATATTTATATGTCTACACAAATTACTCAATTGGATAAAGGTATTTTTATATCATAGTCTAAGTATGTGAAGGAATTGTTGAAGAATTTTTGGATTGGATGATGCAAAGCATGTTGGTACTCCTATGGTGACCGGATGTAAGTTGAATAAGGATGATGATTCTCCAAAAGAAAATCAAACTAGATACATACCTATGATTGGTGGTTTGTTATATTTGACTTAAACTGGACCAGATATTATGAATGGTGTTTGTCTTGTTGCTAGATTTCAAACTGATCCTAAGGAATCTCATGTTGTTGTTGTGAAAAGAATATTAATATATTTGAAAGGGACGGGTGATTTTCATTTGTGGTATCCTGATTTTACTTTGAGTGCTTTTATAGATGTTGATTGGGCAAGTGATGTTGATGACAAAAATAGTACTAGTGGTGGTGCATTTTTCTTGGGTAAGAGATTGGTTTCATGGATGAGTAAGAAGAAAAATGCTATTTCTTTATCTACTACATAAGCTGAATACATTGTTGCTACTAGCAATTGTACTCATGTAGTATGGATGAAGCAAATGCTGAAGGATATCAGAGCTATTTTTGATGAGCCTACTGCTATATATTGTGATAATTTGAGTGCTATTAACATTTCTAAGAATCCGATGTTGAATTCAAAAACCAAGCATATATCAATCAAGTTTCATTTCTTGAGAGAGAAGGTGAATGAGAAGGAAGTAAAATTGGATTATGTATCTACAAAGGAATAGATTACAGATATCTTCATGAAGCCTTTTCCTAAGGATACACTTGAGTTTCTCAGAGAGAAGCTAGGGGTGATTGCCTCTCCTGATGAGAACTAATATGCATGGAGTTGCATCAGTCTAGTGGAATTCACAAAGATATCTTGTGATCTGGGTTGATGAGTGAGGTTGCTACTCAAGGGGAGTAGTCAGTATGTGGTTCACTTGTTCAGATTTGAGATTATTTTCTAAGGGGGAGAGATTATCTAGACATGGGGAGAAGAGCATATATATGTTCCTTTTGCATTGATTTCAAAGAGGGAGAAGAGCATGCGAAAAAATGTTATATCTTGTGCATGATCTCCAGGGGATATTATTGAGAATTATGGAGAGATTGTTGGTTGTTGATTTCTTTCTTTGCATTGATTGTTTTTCACATTCATATGTTGTCATCAATAACAAAGGGGGATATTGTTGGATATTGCTAAGAAGTTTGCTGGAATGATGTGTTGTCATTGATGTCAACATATTCCTCTATGTGTTCCAGTGTTCCAGTTAGATTGGATGAGTTGATTAGACCAGTGTGTTGCAGATGAGTTGTTGCAGATTAAAGGGTTTTTGGTATGTCATCTGTAGATGGTTCATTCCCATTTGCAAAGGTCAAAATGATGGATTGATCGAGTTATGAGGTCCGGTATTGTGGTTGGTTTTTTCAGTTGTTCATATTATTAAATGTTTCAGGTTCTGCTCCACATTTCTCTGGAATTGCAATATCTTGGTTTGTGAATTTGGAAGAGTGTTTGGGACATTCATATGTGTCCTCAATTCAGATGGTTCGTGAGTTGGAGGTCCACAAGTGAATATTTTAGTTTGGCAATCAGTATAGTTGGTGTTCTTGAGGTTTGATATAATGATGATGAAGATTCTAGTATGTGGTGATGTCGTGGTTGTTGATGTGGTAATTCATGTTGCTTGTGGATGTTTCTAGTTTGTGTTTTATTTGTGTTGATGGTATGCATTGTTCGTTGTGTGCATTATTGATCATTTTCTTGATTTGGTGGTGTTCTTCATGTTATGCGACATTCATGATGATATTAACATGTTGCGGATGTTTGAAGCATAATTCTTGGAGGTGTTTCTTGTTTGCGGTATTGATTTGGGTCCAGACTATGTCTTATCCAACATTGTTTTGGTTTGCATGTATGAATGTAGTGTGTGAGTTTATTGCTTTGTATTGTGTGATAAGGGTTTAGCCAACCTTGAAATCTAGGTTGATGACTTGTATAAATATATGTAATGATCATTGTAAGACATATGTTGTGTGTGAAAAATGTATTAATCATTCGGTAGCAAAGAGGAGAAGTGCGAAGAAGTGTGAAAAAATAGAGTTGGTGTCATGTGCTTAACCGGAATTGTAACCAGGCATGAGGAGATGTTATTTTATCAGTTCATGATTCTTCGGATGTAATCTAAATGTTTTTGTAAGGCAGTGAGCCTTCACAAGGGTTGTAGCCCTTCTTATTATGTGATTTGAGCAGTGAGCTCTAGGCAGTGTGCCTGAATGCATGTGCATTCCCCATCGTAAGATTGCATTTACTTCTAATAGGGTATTATCTCATTGTGGGTAGGTTCCTGTTGGCATATGGACACTCCAATGAGACATTATGTGTGATTGAAGGTTTTGTCATTAATGGAAACCTTGCAATCCTATGGCACCGACAAGACATTCTACCGGCAAAGCATTATTCAAGCAAGACAATGCATCAGCATCAACAAGACCACTCTACACCGGCACCGGCACCGGCACAGAGGCTAATAGGATTTTTGATATGTAATATTTTGTTTATTATTATAAGCTGAGTTGGAAAATTGTAAAATGACTCTTGTATATAAAAGAGATCATTGTAGACATTTGTAAGATAGATATAGGTAGCATAAAGAAAATTATGAGACAGACCTAATGTGTGAATTATAGGTCAAGGGTATATGTAAAGAACAGAACAAGAACCGGTACTGAATCTGGCATTCAAGATGCTATTGTAAAGCAGTATAGACTATTGGATTAGCTTAATCCTCATTGTAAGTCAGTGTGACTTCTTACTGAGCAGTGTGCTCTAGGCAGTTGGCCTTCCTGCATGTGCAGGCCCCTATTGTAAGTAATATTCTCTTATTGGCTAGTAAGTGAATATTGTGGGTCACAAATCCCATCGAGATTTTTCCCACACTGGGTTTCCTCATTAAACATCTTGTGTTATGGTGTTCTTTTCATGTGGATGTTTTTGATTCTATTTATTACATTAATTATTACATATCGGTACACTGTCACTTTATGTTCTGCATGTTTTATATTAAGAAAATTACATTACCGGTCAGATACTGATTCACCCCCCCCTCTTAGTATCTATGGGAACCCTAACAATTGGTATCACAGCCTAGTCCTCTATTTTCAGAAGCCTAACAACTTGAGGAAGATCTTGACACCGGTAAAGATGGAAAATCTAATGAAGCAACTTGAAGGAGCTCTTACTGACTATGATACAAAGAAGTTGAAAAATATCAAATTAGAAGATGATTTAAAAGCAACTCAGGATATCATTCAGGCACTTCAAGAAAATCTTACTGTTACAAGAAATAAGAGAAGAGAACTTTGTGAAAAATTGCAAAATGAGAATGATGAAAAGGAATCACTTAATGATATGATAAGCAAGTTAAAACAAGAGATCATGACAATAAAAAATGAAATGCAGGATATGACTATGAGATTTTGCAAAGAGATTGAGGACAGAAAGAAGAATGAAGAAGAATTGACCAGAAGACTAAGTGATGCAGCAAATGAGAACACAAGACTTAGCTATGAAAATGACATGTTGAAGATAGATCTAATGCATACTCAGAATGACTCGAATGAATTAATGAGACAAAAAGAAATCTTGGAAAGGGAATTGGAAACTACAAATCAACACAAAGAAAAATTCAAGAAAAGCTTAGAAGAACTTGGTACCGTATTGAAGAATCAAAAACCCAAAGGTGACACTTCTGGAATTGGATTTGAAGTTGGAGAAAGATTTGGTACTGCAAATACTCAGGATCACAGCAAACCGGTAAGACCTCCTAATACTTATAAATTCAATGGAAAATGCTTTAACTGTAATAAATATGGTCATAGGGCAAATGAATGTAGATCTAGGAATTATCAGAATATCAATCCTCCCATCGGTCAATGCTCCAAATGCAACAAAGTTGGTCATAACTCTAAAAACTGCAGAATGAATGTAAGATGTTATGTTTGTGGAAGATTTGGACATTTATCAAATCAATGCAGAACACAAACCGGCATAGGTTATGGGAAAGCTATTTAGAAAAATAATGTAACTTGTTATGCATGTAACAAGATTGGTTATATTGCTAAATTTTGTAGAAGTAAAGGTACACCGGTAGACAACAAAAGTACCAGCTTGAAAGGTAAAGAAAAGGTTGAAGAGGTTAAGCAAGAATTCTCAAAGCAATGGATTAGAAAAGCTGATCTAAATATTGGGAATACTCCTCCACCGGTAGAACCAACAAATGCTCCACCAGCAGGACAATGTGATGCTCCACCGGCAGGACAGAGCAGTGCTCCACCGACAGGAAGTTCTTCATCTAATTGAAGAAAATTATCTTGAGAGTTTGGCAAGCTAATGACACATGTGCTATTATTCCCTCGATTAGAGAAAAGAAGTTGAAAATCACTTATTATCGACAAATAAAGTTAAGTGAATACATTACTGGCATGCAATTAATGTGGTAGGTAGTGAAAAAGACTTTATAAAATAAGGTTTTTGCTCCATTTCATTTCACCGTGATTTCAAACTTTCAGAGAGCGCGAAGATTTCCGAGCTAAGGCATTTCGAGAAAGAAGCAAGCACACTCCAAGCAATCATTCATCCAAGACAGAAAAAGGTATTTATCATGGCATCCACCTCTGCAATTGAATACATAGCGAACCCTACTATTGTGGAAGTAATTAAAAGACCTAGGCCCGTATTTGAGTTGGTCCCCAAAATAGCAAAGAAAGATGATACTTTAGGTGCATTCTCTCAAATCCCTAGAGGTGTTGTATATGCTAAAGACCCTAGAATGTATATTCACTACAATATTGAAGAGGTAGGAGACAAGGAAATCAAAACCATGTACAAAACTGAGATATGTGATGATACCGGCAATATCAAAGCTGAACACAAAATCATTAAAACCCTAGGATTCACAGAAATCCTTAGTATTCCTGAATTTCCTAAGGATGTGATTAGGATAGTATTAAGCAGAGTTCATGGAGAATTTTTCTGGTTAGATACAATTCATAAGATCACCAAGCAAGCAGTAAAGGTTGTCACAGGGTTACTGGCCACCGGTAAAAGACCAGATAAAAACAAGAAAGTTTCAAATGATTTAGTCATTGACCTAACAGGTGCAACATCTGATAAAAGATCTTTAAGGGTTAATGATGTACAGGATACAAATGTGAGATTCATAAGCATGATATTAGGTTACAAAGCCACTCATGCCAATAGACTCAACTCAGTTTCAAGTTTATGCATCAAGAGTGCCTATGACATAATAACCGACAATGCAAAAATTGACATCTGTGAATGGCTAAAGGATGAACTGATAGACAACCTTGGGAAGATAAAGAAGGATAAGAAAGGAACCTTCAGATTTGGGAATCTATTAGTGTGTCTAATGCTTCACATAACAAAACAAGTTCCCGGTATAGGATATAAAGATTCCGGATATGACATACCGATAGGAAAGCAACTGATAGAATTGTTCAATACCATGGGCAACAATAAGGAAAACATCATTCATGACTTTTTCCAAGCACTAAAAACAAAAATGAAGAAAAGGACAAGGTTATCACAGAAGATTGTAGACAAATACAAAGATGATATATGCTTTGTTATCAAAAAGGATGAAATATGGATGGAAGCAGTCATCCCCAGGACAATCTAGGTAACAGAAATGGGCTATGAAACAGATGACCACATAGTGGAAACTTATGCCAAAGCAATTCTGGAAGCCCCAAATGAACCTAAAGAAGAAATATTTGGTAGTGCTGAAACCATAGAAAGCCAACTTCAGTCAAAGAAAAGAGTGAAGAAGGTAGAAGCTTTTGTGAGGAAAGGATCCAGACAAGCAAAAACCATTAAGGAAGATGTATTAAAGAAAACTAGCATAACTGAAGATGAGTTGGCAGCCCAACAACCTGAAGCTCATCTATCACCGGTAGGTACTTCCTCAGAAGGAGATATGCCAACAACTTTTAAAAGAGTTGTTAGGAAAAGAGACCCCTTACTGACAGCCACTCCTTCACCTAGAAGGACAAGGCAGAAGCAACAAGTTGTGAGATCTCTAGTCAGAAAGGTCACACCTACAAAGAAGTTGACCCCTAAGAAAAAGAAAAAGGCAACAACTGACTTGGCACCTCTAGAAATTTTGTTAAATGAGATCACAGAGGAAGGGAAACTGAAGAACATAGGGAAAATTTATGACACCCTATCGGTTGATGAGAAAGGGAAAGTTGAGGAGAGTGTAATATTACACATGGACATGTTTAAAAAGTTTTTGATGAAAGTCTTAAATGAAATCCCTGATGACTTATACAAAAGACTTGAGGCCAGAAGGCAAGGAGTAATTGAACTAGACAAGAAAATAAAAATAGAAAAATTACTTGCAGTATATCCGGTAAACTCCCCAAAATAAATTGATGATCTAATAGCTCAGGCTAACCGGACAGTTTTTTCCACTACACACCGGCAAATTTCACTGATGGCAGGTAGAGTTATAGAGGTTTCAGAGGAAACAGAAAATGGTGGGGACATATTTTTGGTTGAAAAAGAAAAACAAGAAGAATATAGGAATCCCAAGCCTATTAAGGTATATCAGAAGGACAAAGGGAAAGGGAAAGTTGGTGGACCTCCAAGCATAAAGATTAAAGATAACCTACCTCCACCTATAAAAACTACAATCCCTGAAAACCAACCAGCAACTGAAAGTATGGATACAGAGGATGGCAATACAAATCCTGAAGTCCTATTCACTGTAAATGTTGATACCCAAAAGATCAACATAACAGTTGATAAAGACCCAAGTGAAAAATCAGATATGGCCAAAGAGCCTCCGGTAACAGGAAATACAGAGCAACCGGTACCGGATACAGGGAAAAAGATGGAATCTGAAGCACAAACAAAGAAACCGACAAAGCTAAAGGCTCCAGAACAGATGCCACCGGTAAGAAATGAAGCAGGAAAACCAGTGCTAAAGGAAATGCAGACACAAACTGACCTGCCAGAGGTCAATACAAGCATGGTCACTTCCACCGGTACTCAGTTTATTGGGTCACCATCAAAGTCAACAAATGTGACTGAGGTATTACTTGAATCTATCAAGAAAATAACTGACTATAGCTCACAAGCTTACAAAGCAATAGATGATTCAATACCATTTTTGAAAACAATAGCTCCTTATTGTAATATAGATAATAAAGATTCTTTAGGACAGTTAGATACACTATGTAAATACATTTCTGGAAATATTGAGCAAATAAAGGTAGAATCTGTAAAGGACATTGTAGAAAAGGAGAAACAAAAATTCTTTGAGGAAGAAATTAAGAAGTGTAACAGAGATTTTGACACACTTCTACTAGAACTGTGTAGTTTGTTAAAAGAGTACAAAAACCTATACAAAGACACATGCAAAACAAACTTCCTGACTATAGATATAGACAAGAAGATAAGCAAGATACAGGAAGAGATAAACAAGCTTGCAGACAATTTTGTCAACTCACCGGATTCATTATCTGTTTTTGAAGATAAGTTAGCAAATTTTGAGATAGAATTACTTAAACAGGAGAAAGAGAAAGAGACAATAATAAATAAGGCAAAATACTTGAGATCCAAACTGAGTCCAAGATTAGATTATCTAGCATCTCTACAGAAGGAAATCTCAGAGGCATTAACACCAGCAGAGCAATTGCAGCATCTCACCAGCACTGTGAAGAGAACTAAAACCACAATAAAAGATAGCAAAAAGTTTATGGATAGTATAAACTTAATTTTGGGCGATGTTTTTCAGATAATAACTACCCAACTACAAGGTTGAGGTTATGGACTCGTATAACTACAAACTCTACTAACCTTTGTCATTGATGCCAAAGGGGGAGTAGTAGGATGAGAAAATTCAAAACACAAGGATCATATGCTCAGGGGGAGTCACTCACTATTTTGGTAAATTTTTGGTCTACACATTTTTGGACATCTTTTTGAAATTTCTCATGAGTGTTGCCATCAATGCCAAAGGGGGAGATTGTTGGCATATGGACACTCCAATGAGACATTGTGTGTGATTGAAGGTTTTGTCATTGATGGCAACCTTACAATCCTATGGCACCGGCAAGACATTCTACCAGCAAAGCATTATTCAAGCAAGACAGTGCACCAGCATCAACAAGACCACTCTACACCGGCACCGGCACCGGCACCGGCACAGAAGAAAAGATGTATACCGGCATAGAGGCCGACAGGATTTTTGATATGTAATATTTTGTTTATTATTATAAGCCGACTTGGCAAATTGTAAAATGACTCTTGTATATAAAAGAGATCATTGTAGACATTTGTAAGATAGATATAGGTAGCATAAAGAAAATTATGAGACAGACCTAATGTGCGAATTATAGGTCAAGGGTATATGTAAAAAACAGAGCAAGAACCGGTACTGAATCTGGCATTGAAGATGCTATTGTAAAGCAGTACAGAATATTGGATTAGCTTAATCCTCATTGTAAGTCAGTGTGACTTCTTACTGAGCACTGTGCTCTAGGCAGTTGGCCTTCTGGCATGTGCAGGCCCCTATTGTAAGTAATATTCTCTTATTGGCTAGTAAGTGAATATTGTGGGTCACAAATCCCACCGAGGTTTTTCCCACACCAGGTTTCCTCGTTAAACATCTTGTGTTATGGTGTTCTTTTCATGTGGATGTTTTTTATTCTGTTTATTACATTAATTCTTGCATACCAATACACTGTTACTTTATGTTCTGCATGTTTTATATTAAGAAAATTACATTACCAGTCAGATACTGATTCAGCCCCCCCTCTCAGTATCTGTGGGAACCCTAACAGTTCCCATTGTGGGTTTTCCCTTAACTGACTTTTCCATGTCAAAAATCTTGGTGTTATGTGCGTTATTGATGTGATGTTAATTTGTGCTTTCATTGTTAATTATCATATCTGAATTTAAGTTTGAGTTGCATAGAGTTTATGAGCAAACTGATACACCCCCCCCGTCTTAGTTTGTTGCATTGTTGCCAAATGCTACTCATGTACCATAATACTTCTCAAACTATGAAATTATTTGATGTGATCAAGTATCATGCATATATAGAGAAATTAACTATAGGGTAAAAGTACAAAGTTATGTCACACTTTTATAAAGAAAATGGTCTTGATTCAACTTTCTAATTTAAATCAATAGAGAGTGAAATATATG
The DNA here is from genome assembly GCF_030272615.1 of Cryptomeria japonica. Classification (NCBI taxonomy): domain Eukaryota; kingdom Viridiplantae; phylum Streptophyta; class Pinopsida; order Cupressales; family Cupressaceae; genus Cryptomeria; species Cryptomeria japonica. The sequence goes on along the minus strand of NC_081414.1, from coordinate 548,158,689 downwards.
TTTTGAATTTTGAAATGATGTTAACTAATAAAACTTATATTTTATGTTTGTAATTTCAACAAAAATTTAAAAAATTATTTGAATGTAGTTTTTAATAAAATAAACATTATAATTTAGTTGCTGATTAAATATTGAAATTAAAGTTACACAAGCCGCCACACTTTATTTAGTAATTTTTTTCTTTTTTTCTTCAGTTTTTTGTGTATATTGATAACTTGAAACTTTAGTGCATGGATATATTTTTTAGTTTATAAATATATATTTTTCAATAAATTAAAAAAATTGTGTGCTGAAATATAACTCTTTCCGATTCCCACCACCTTTTTTCTTAACTATTTATCCAAATTAGAAAAGAATTATATCATCTCAACATAGATTCTTTTCTCTACTGCATCATATTTTTTCAAAATGTTTAAATAAATTTTAGTATTTTTCCTTGATAAGATAATCAACCTTATATTTTGGTGTTGATGACCTACTTTCAATAAAAATAAAATATAAAATATAAAAACTAATTAAAATTTAAAAAGATATATATTTTTAAAAATTCACTTATAGATCTACAAAAGGGTATTTTTACATTTCAAAAAAATATTGTTTATAAGAGTAGTTGTTGAAACATTGAGTTTAAAAAAAAAAAATTGTGATAATTAGAGTTCCAAAAACCCATTAAGAGTTCCAAAAACCCATTTGAAAAATACTTAAAATATCTTCATGTGATCAAAAAAAGTCATCCCAAATTTAACCTCTCAAACAAAAATTGTAATTGAAAGACGACTTTATCATAGTGACACTTTGGTGGTACCACTAAAAGAAGTAATAACAGAGCTTCTAAGTGGAGTTAGGTAAGATAGATGAATCTATTGTACTAAATCATTTATTTCAAATAAAATATAATAGTAATATTTAAAAATCAGATACAAAGATATGACACCTCCACATATTTGATAATTTTTGTCTTCTATATTCTTTGAAATTATTTCAAGAAATAGTGGAAATATCTTCATCTATGAACTCAATTGGCTTGCTTAAACACAAAATTTAAAATTAAAATAATTAAATAAAAAGTAACTTGTCAAAGGAACAAACAAATTACTATATACTTTTATCATCCCCTAATGATTAAATTATATAATACAAGTCCAATTTGGCGGACAATATTATGATTAATTACATTGCTTTCAACAAACTAAAAAATATTATGTATAGTTATAGTGGGATGCATCATATTATTTTTATGGAATAATTTTAAGATAGTGGCTTATTATTTTTTTTATTTTTAAGGCATCGATGATGATGTTTTGAATTAAAAATATTCTCTTACCATGTTTAATATGTCAATTGTGTAATAATGGCGTTGACCTTTACGAATGGATTTATTTCATCCACTTAAAATTCAAAACGTTGACTCATTAATTATGGTGCTTTATGACCATCCAAATATTAAACATAAGAATGCATACTCCAATAGATTAATATTTAACAATGTAATTCTTTAAAATTATGATGGTATACCTTCACCAAATATCTATTTTTTATATTAGTAAAAATTGAATCTAGAATATAAGTTAATATAAAATTAGGATTTGAGTAATTGCAAATATAGAAATTGAAATGATAGAAAGAGGATAAAATGTTTATTTAATCTTCAGCATATTTTTGATTGATTGTGACAATACAAAAGAAGAGTGTAAATTAAATTTGATATTGGAACAATTACTAGAAGGTTATGATAAGCATGCTTAAAGATATCTGTTTTTTTAGTAGCTTTTCATCTATAATATTGCTTAAGAATTAAGTCACATGTAATCGACTCGCTAGTATGATTTCATCATCGATTCGTAGTAACTTTAGTGATATAGTCACCTTTGTTTTTGCTTGCCTCTAAGACTCTAATGGTGCTAAAAATCAACTTTAGGATCTATATTAAGAGAGGAAAGAAGACTATTAACATTCATTCTTGTAGTCAAGCTCCATGGCTCATATACAAACATGAGATGTAAGTTTGTTGATGTAATTAAGATTTAATTGAGATTTAGAATAGTTCATTGAATCAATTATGTGTGAATGCAAGGTGAAAATGGTTTCTTACTAAAATTATTTGGGATGTTCTCCTTAAATACAAGTCTGTGGCATGCAAATCAGGGCCTTGATATGCAAATCAATTGATAATTGTCATCTTTTAAAAATATGAATTAAAAAATAATAATTTACAAATCAAATCACAAGAACTAGACTATAGGTATATCCTAGTGCAAGGAGGTAGAACCATAAAAAAATGGACTAGGGGAGAGGATCCAGTAGTTGTGCACCCTAACTTCGCACTTCTCAAAATCCTATGTGGAAATTTTAAATCACTATCATTTTTTTTACAACAGCTTACTTGGCAAGTCCCTTGCTTATAACTAAGATTTCATGGCCACATCATCGAGTATGGTGCCACATCAGCATGCTTTTTGCCAAGGTGTCCAAAACAACCCCAAAATAAAATTGAGACCAATAGTCATGCAAAAGAGGCCCCTATACTTGTGGCATTGATGTGGCATCACATGATTGGTTGCTTTTTACAACTAATGGTACATTTCATAGCATTAACAACTTTAAAGTCACAACTATTGGTACAATGTATTGTAATTATTAATATTTAAACACCAAAAAATTGATATTCTATGTCAAACAATAGTTTTTATTTATACTATTATTGGAGCAAAAAGTATCAACAACCCTCACAACTATTCATACATGCTCAACCACTGGTGCTCTTCCCCTAGTCCTATTCTAATGTAATAGATTAATCATATTTGAGAAATGATTTTGAATTTGGGTTTAGATAGTACACCAAATAAGTTATATTAAATATTAATAGCATTCATTTATGATATCTAAACAAAGTGACATAAAAAGAAGAAATAAATATTTAAGGGATGCACTTCTATCCCTTACAAGTAGATTGTAGAACCATAAAATGTCAAAAAATAAATAAAAATTAAAGGGTAAAAATAGGTTTTGAAGGGACTAAACGACATTAAGAAAAAATAAAGCATCAACTACACAACACATGATCAATATCAAGACCCAACAGTTACCAAGCATTTCATAAAGAATTGGAAGAATGGCAAGGTTCTGGTTGGCACCCAGATGATGATGGTGGATAAAGATATCATTGTAGAAGCTACGGGGATGGTGAAAGATGGTATTAAGTTCTATAGAGATCAAAGTGTTTCTGATAAGGCAACAGATAGATTTCCTATCACGGATGGTGAAAAAAAGAAATTAGTGAAGGTGGATAACTCCTACCACTCCCCCAAGCGTATCTGTAGGCCATGGAGGTTCATGTTGTTTGCTACCATAACCTACATTACTCTAGATGGAAGATTCACGAGGGCTTACGGGCACCATTTCGTGCTGCTCAACCACTTCCGCCATGGTGAAAAGGTAAGCCTGCCCTATTATTTAGCTTGTTCTATGGATCATACCATTAAAGAAATGCAGAAAGACCCTCAAGGTAACCATGCTCTTCATCAAGGTCTTATGGTTTTAGTTTACAAATTGTTGAAAGGGAAATCCATTGAGAAACCCATTAGAGGTAAAAATACCAGGGATGATGACACGGAAAGTGAGTATAGTGGTTACAACTTCGACTCTGAAACTGAAGGTGAGTCGGAGGATCTCAGTAAAAAGGGGAGGACTAAGGGGAAAAGAAACAAGATTGTTGTTGATTCTGACCTCTCAGACTCTGAGGATGAGTCCTTTGAGGAGAAATTCATTAAAAGAAAGAAAGGAAAGGGAATGGGAAAACAAACCCAGAGGAACAAGAATACCCGTAGGGGGACTAACAAGGTAAAAAAGCAGATATTGATAGCTTCTGATGAGGATGCAGAGGAGGGAAAAAATGACAATATGAAGGGTAAGGAGGAGGATGAGATTCTAGATGTGGATCGTGGTGAGGACATGAGTACTCAAGGATTGTAGAATGAGGGCCAAGAGAATAAAATGGGAAATCCTAGCGACTTTAATGGGGATAATGATAGTATTAAGGGATTTTGTGAAACTATCAACAAAATTGTGAAAGATATCAGCAACCTGAAGAATGATATTAATGTTATAAAAAATGCTACGATAGGCAAGAAGCCTCTTTCTGAAAATGTAAAGAATTAGTGGTTGCTATCAACAATGCTGAATCTATTGAGTCCATGGTCGGTAAAATTCTTGAAACAAAAAAGAAGGTTAAGGAAATGGAAGGGAATAGAGAGGCGAACGGGCTGGAAACTACCATGAACAACCTAGTCAATAGAGTTGACAAGATGGAATTAACTATGAAGAGGATTGTCTAACAAAATTTCCAGATTCTTAAGGCCTCTGTGGATAATATGAATATTCTAATTAACAGATTTGATAACATTAAAGACAAGGAGGGCGACAAGGACCAGATGGAGAAAAAGGTTCATGAGAAGAGAACTAGGGCCAACACTAGGAATCAGGGTGATATCAAGGGACGAGAGCTAGATGAATTGAAGAACTCTGCGGACAACATGAAGCAGATGGTGGTTCATGCATAAGATATTATGAAAAATATTTAGTTGTCTCTGTCGCAGTCTTTGTCTTTGTGTTGTCCTTTTGCTATCCTTTAGCTATCTTTGTGCAGCTTTCTATGTTTTGAGTTCCCTTTTTGTTTTGGTTGGGAGCTATTTTTTGTTTGGGTGATCAGGCACGGTTTTCTTCCACTTTAATGCTTTATCTTTCTTCTGATATGTAATAAGGTTTGGGTTCCTTTCAAAAACCTGTTTTTACTTAATCAAAACAAACCACATAAAAAAACATTGACCACAATGAAAGTTACATATTATTCAAGGTCATGGTAACCTATAGCTCTTTTAAGAAGAATCTATCATGATAGTGCATGAATTAATCAAGCAATTATTTTTCATCATCTCTCATTTTTGTTTTCCTACTCCTAGTTCTAGAATTTGGACCCTCTATGGATTCCTTCTTAGGCATAGAAATATTTTATCTTTCCTTAGTTGTCTCCTTCAACTTCTATCAATGCATCTACACCTAAGAATTATTCTCAATGTCACTTTAGATAACCTATATAGCCTAGTTTTTGGATCCCTTAATATCTTTGATCTCTTAATCTAGTTTATCAATTTTGTATTTTTTCTCTATCAAGCCCTAAGAGAAAGATAATGCACTTTTACATATTCTTTCCTCTAAATTCATTCCTTTAGAAATCAACTTTCCCACAACTTAAAAATATGCTTATTAACAACATTGGGGGTTTGTGAATCACCAAGGGGTATTTAATAATAGTATATAATATAACATTAATCTTATTAATTTCAATAAAATAGCTTATCATATTTTTTAGTTGAGTCGTTGAAGCTTTAAACAAGGTATCAATATTATCGTTAATTATTTTAACATAGCTAGTAAGATGCTCTAGATTTTAGGTTCTCCCAATGATTTTCTAGAACCCTTAGAGGATGGGAGAAAGTATCTATAATATTAGGGAAAGATTCCTCCATGTTTGGATCTAGGAACATATTGGATTTATCTTTGTTTTATGGAAAGTTGAAGCCCAATCAACATGTAGGCATATTTCACAACAATGGGCTCATGACTCCCTCATAACCTAATGAAGTAACTATATTATGCAATCATTCATCTCTTAATGACAAGATTCTTGACTTCAAGACTTCAAAATGGATAAGGATTCTCCTAAGTTTTGTTTCCAACCATGACTCTTTTCAAACTCCAAGCTTCCCTTTCACAAGGTCACTATGCCTCATAGGCTATAAACACCAACTGAAGGATCAACCCACCTTGGGAACATCTTAAATCAACCAAATACAACATTTATACACCCTTGGAAACTATCAAAAATGCGCATTTCATCATACCCCTATATGCACCCTCTAACTGGCTTATCCCCTACTAGCCCTTGCAGATGACAAAATGGGGTACAACTTCCAATGCAGAACAGATACTCACAAACTAAACCCAGATTCAAATACCCTTTTGAGAATTACAAAACATATGTAAAATTATGATACAATCATTTTGGAATAAGTTATTCAAATTAGGACTGTTACTATATAGCCTAAGCCTAATTAGGCCTCCTTTACATAGCAACTCATTGAATGTTTGCTCCCAAACTTCTATACTACATTCAGGGGTTATAAAATGTTATAAACAACATAAATTCACTAGATCATTTTAAATGGTCAACCTTCTCTTACTTCACAAAACCCTTATCATAGTTCAATTAAATAAGCCAAAACTGCAAGGTTTGTCGATTAGGGCATCAATATTTTGATTGCAAACAACATTTTTTACTCTTGCAAGTCATATAATATGAAACTAAAATATCTAAAACTTCAAGCAACCAATTTACAAGAAATTTTAATGGTGGAAAGTTCATGAATTCAATGTTTTTTTGTATTCAAACCCTCATTTCAAGGATTACAAACTGGTTGCAATAAAGAGGCAATAACTCCCTTAAAAATTCATGAGAACTTATGAAATTGGATTCAAATTAAATCTTACATAATTCTCCATTTTTCAAATTTGTTCTTAGATCACTGTTTAGAGCCATATAATGCCATACTATTGACTATTACAGTCACAAAATGATGAAAGAGTGCAGGAACATAACTGGTTTATTGCCTTTTTTATCAAATCATGTGTACAACCTGAACATTGGTCGATGCAAAAAATGTATTTAAAGAGTTTTGTAGCTTCCCAAATGTGTACAACTTACTTTTTAACTCCTTGACCATTGGACTTCCCATTTTTTGCATTTTTACAACTTTGCCTTATGACAATTTTTCCAACTTTGTGACAATTTGTGCAAGTTGTCTAAAGACTTACATATTTGACCCTTTAACATGACAAATGGTCTTCATAGGCCTTATTACATCAAATTAAGGCTTAGTCATATACAAGTATAAAATTATACACCTATGACAATTTGGTTGCAAGAAAAGTTGCTTGACAACTTGTCTTGCAACTTGAAAACTTTTGCAACCAATGACCTTATAAACTCCAATGACACCTATTACATCAAGAATGGTCTATTATGACCTCATTACATTCAAAAATGACTCAAAATATCAAAATTCATTATTTGACCATATTCATGAAATAAGGCTAGGTGCCCCTAAACCACGTTCTCTTAAAGTGCCCTAATAATGAAACTTGTATACATTGTAGATCCCTCAACTCCAACACCATCATCCATATATTGTAGAAATACTTCTCAAAACCCCTACTCATTATCTTCATCACTTGTTTAGATAGGTAATTCATCTTCAATTTCATTATCTAGATATTATCCACCATAAGGCTCGGAGGAGTTATACTATGGGATAGAGTATATGTCACTACAAAATTCTCTTCATTCTACATTGAAGACATCATTTTCACCATTAGTATCCAATTTAAAAAATAAGGGACTCTCTCAAACTCTTTTTATTCTATTTTTTGAGGTAGGAATTTAAAACTATGTGATTGGCAATGAGGATCAACAACTTGTGTGAGGGGGGCCTAAGGGTTTATTAATTTTTTTAATAAAATACTCTAAATATGAAAAGAAGTAGAAAGAAGAAGACACAATATTTGTATTTCTAAATTGGTTCAAAAGCACAAAATGGTAGGAATAAATAAATCTTAGCTTATGTTCAAGAGTTATATATTGTATAATCCAAAGATCAAGCTTGTCCCAAGGATCTTTTAGTGATCCATGAGCATAACTAGAATGAATCTCTTGAAGCTCATTTCCCACTTAAGGAAAAGGTTGATAACCTCATCACTAAGTCTATGATCCTTACAAAATTTGGATGTAGGTTTAGTAAACTCCATAACTTGCATAATGAGATCTTAAATAACCATAAATTTTGCACCATGCATAGAAACCCTTCTATCTTGCAAGCCTTTTGTGAAACCAGCTAACATTGAAGTATCCTATACCCATTCAATTTTTATAAAGTTGACTGTTGAAAATTATAAAGTTATAGGACCAGAAATTTATTTTATAGAAGTGAATTTGCATGTTTGATTCCTTAAGTAATCAATCATCCATTGTAAAGTAATAACAAGAAAATTCAGCTCAATCTACAAAATATACTCTCAGTTAAATACAATATGATTACTTCGAGAGGTATACACTAAGGAGGGCAAAGTATTGGATAATTTTTCTAGTAATATCTTTAACACCCTTGTCTAATAAAATTATAATGTCTAATAGTAATGCATCATTCCCTCCCCATTTACATAGACCTTCCTTATTGAACTCCTAATTAAAAGGAACCATATCAATCATATAAGTAATCATATCAATCCATTATGCCTATTAGAGTCACCAATGGACTCAAGCTCCCAAGATCACTTGAAAAAAAAAATGTCTTGCACGAGAGAGTAGAAAGAGAAAAATATTTCTTGATTATGGGCATAATGGATTGATATGATTCAGTATAATTCATATAAGTATGATTCCTTATATATCATTTGATTCAATATTTCTTGATTATAGGCATATGGAATCATATAAGTAATGATAATGCACATATGATTCCTTACTTATATATAAGGTTGACATATATGACTAGACAAGATTGTGACAAGTGTCTTAATCATATGCAATAAGATAGAAGTTAAATGACAAGATAAGATAAGATCACATGACACAAAATACTTATTTAAATATTCCTAAACACCTAAGTAAAATTAAGATATGAACATGTGTGAAAAGGACCTAACTAGTAACTAGTTAGACTCTATTCAAACCAACTACACAACTTAATTTTAACTTAAAAATAATGTAAATAAATTCATGAATGCAAAATTTTTGATGATTATCATGGGTCTTAGCTACTAGGCCATGTTAGGTACCCATATAGTAATAATATCTATCACAATTTGAGAAAAGGAGAAAACTCGACGGGTCAAAATTCCTCTCCAAAAGAGAGAAAAGATTCAAAAAATATATATATAAGTGATGAATGGAGAACTTAAGACCCCCCAAGGATGAAGTCCATCACAAGAATACAATAAATTACCCCCAATATGAAGGAAAGAGAGAGACTATGTAGCCCACCCATAATGTGTAATATCCTATAGAAAATTGTGAATGCTTGAAGAAAAAACATGATCCAATGCCTACAAACAACACACCTTACTTTAAAAAGAAATAAAACCAACTATATATGGAAGAATTTGTCCCACTCTAGATAGGAACTAGTAGTAATAAGAATCCAACTATATGGTGATTATGTCTCTGGATTCTGCTCACATGTTTCCATATCCTTGAGAGATGATGACAGAATAAAATTAAGTACACATCCAATCAATAAAGAATATTAAAAATAAAATCAAACAATAACTAATTCTGAACAATATATAAGACAAATATTATGTGATAATATCTATGATGTAGCTATCATCAAAGAGGAGAGATAACCCCTTTAAATTTTCCTCTAAATTTGAAATGTTAAACTCCATAAATAAGTGTAAAATATATATTAAGTAATCATTCCACAAAGATGAAGTTGAAATACTATTATTTACCTATTACAAATAATCATCTGAATCTCTCAAAGAATCATATATAAAATTTGATGAAGAAATGAAAGATGTATTTTTATCATAATTAGAGAAGTGGGAGTAATGTAAGAGGTCTCTTAATCATTAAGATACTCAATCATTAAATCATATTCAAGAACCTTTGATGTATCATCATCAAAGGCTATATTATCAACATCATCAAGTGGAATAGTGCAATTTCATGCAGGATAATCATAGTATAAAAGATTATTTGGATCTCCATCAATCTCCCAAATTTCAGCCTAAAGTGTTTGTGGGCACCTAATAACTAAGATTTAATAGTAATTATCCTAGATAAATGCTAGTGCCAATGCTTTGTACCAATCAATCCTATGATGTGATCATTTTTATCACCCTAAAACAATTTATTCCTTTGTGTCTTTGGCTTTGGGATAAGTCCATAAAGATGAGGTAAGAGATTGAACCACATATAATGTGTTAAGATTTTTATTTTTCCAAGACTCATATTTTTTCTTATTAGAATATTATAGAAGGATTTTTAATATAACTCATGATATTACAGTGGCGTGGTCTAAATGATAAAATTAAATATCAATGCATTTTAAGAAACTCAAAAAAAATGATTTGATCAAAATATAAATTTCCCAAGTTCCAACATATCCAAGTAAATTAGTAATAATCTTGAATGTAAATATGGAACAAATTGGATAAAGTTTACTTGGGGATGATCTTGGAAAATTTTCATTGATAGATTGATATAGCTCCTTAATATATTTTCAATAATGCAACGATCATGAACATTAGAGATCTATAGTAAATAATGTATGATCTTGGAGGCCAAAAATGAAGATTTAACTTTTTAAAAAAATAAATGAACTTCAAAAAGTCAAGAAAAATGGTTGACACCACTATGAAGTTCTTAGAACTATCTTTTTAATGATATCTCCTTTGGAAAATTTTGACACTCTAGAAATTTTTTTAATGTAATTTGAAAAAAGTTCCAAATTAGGACATGAGGAAGAAAAATATGCCCCTTTTGGATAGGCTTTGGTCACCATGTGACCAAGTAGATTTATTGCAAGTGCTAAGATTTTCAAAAAATATTTTTTTTCACTCGATGGTGAGTTGGCTAAGCTTGCACAATGGGTAAGCTATGTCACTCACCCATGGGATAGTGTTTTACTCCCCCACAACCAGTAGTGATTGACCACTCAAAACTAAAGGCTATAAATTATATGCCATGATATCCTTGATACTTGATGTTGATGTGATGCAATATTACACCAAATGACAAAGAAGATTATGCAAAATCATATGCCAATGATTGTAGAGAATATTCTATGTGAATATGCTAAATCCTCTTACATAGTTATTGGTATTAGTGATGGTACAACCAATAATCGATCCATGACATTTTAAATTTTGCATAGTTGTACAAATATATTCTATCAAGATTCTAACATTCTACCAAGCCCTCCTAAAATGGCTAAAAATTTGAATCCAAAATACAAGTTATCTTATATAAAAAATAATTGACACACTCGGTAAGTAATCGTGAGATTGGGATATAGCTATCACTCTCACCCTTTTTATATTGTGGGCTGAATGAAAATACCACTAAAATTCAAGCCAAGGGGTGATGAAACCCCAAGGAAGCCTCTCCTAAGAAAGAATCTTATGAATTCTCTTGCATCTATGTTCCACAAAGGCAAGGGAAGGGGTTACCTTCATAAGATTCTTGGGATACACAATAAGTAGCATGCAAAGCACCAAATAGTCACACAAGAGTTAATTTCCCTTAAGAGAACGAAATGTGATTTACATTATGAAACAGAAGTACACACAAGAAATAAAAGAAGCTAGACTTATCTAAGATCCTACAACACACAAATTAGAAGTTTAAGTTTCCAAGTCATCGACCCTCGATTGCCACAATGCTACAACAGACCATTAGAAACACAAAATATGCCAACTAGAGAAACAACCAAGCAACAAATAGCAAAATTGTGAATTTCAATGAATTTCTCACCGATCAAATGCTTGAGAAAAAGCATATAATGTGTTAGACATAAAGATAAATGCATTTATATTTACAAATAGATGTGTGAAATATATATGTAAACCAAAAAATCAATCAAATTGTTGACCAAAAGAATTATTTGTAAAATTAGATTCATTTTAACCAAATTGATTTACGTTGATCCCTAAATTGTGAAGGTTGATTGATTTGAAACACTAATGAGGATAGATTATAAAACATCATCTAACTCATCCTCCTAATTAGACTAAATTGAGATTGAAATACATTAAAAATAGATTTGTAGTCAATTTAACCTCTTATTTAAACTAGATTTGGGTCAATCTATCCATCTAATTAGGCTAAGATTATGAACAAATTTGTGATCAATTTAACCGCCTAATTAAACTAGATTGAATTTGTGATCCATTTGACTTCCTAATTAACTATATTAGGATCAATGTATGGCTAATTAAATGCTAAGATTTTCCATATGCATTAACACATTATCACTAATTGATCTGTGAATGGAAAATTTGCATGTGGAACATATGTGTTAGATTTAAAAATAGATGTGTTGTAATTAGGAGTTAAAACATTTCAAAACATTTTTTAGCCAGATAAATGCTTTACATTTATCAATGATTGCATGAAACATAAAAGCAAATGCGTGACACATCAAAACAAATGTGCTAGACATAATAGTACTAGTTGATTATGTCACTGTATGTATCAGATGTGTCATTAGAACCTATAATCATCCAAAACTCACAAACTTATTAGAATCAAACATGTCTTCACATCAAGTTTACCAAAAAATGTCGCAGGTAAATTTGGGAAAACCTACAAAGAATCGTTAACAACCGTGAAACCAAGTTCTAGGAAAAATAACCTAAACTATCAATGAAAGATGAATTCACAATGCATTCAAATCAAAATCAAAATGATCATGCCTAACATCGAATCCATGACCTCCATTGTTCTTCTTATCTACTTGCAAATATGTTCTCATATTTTTATTAATGTGCGCAAGACAAATTAGAAAGCAAGATGATGGTTTCATGGCATGAAGATATCAAAGGAATGGTTAGATTGAAAATGAGGATTTGATTGGTTTATATAGAAGATTTGAATTTTGATCAATGACTAAGATTGATTTAACTTTCACAAAATCAATGGTTAGGATTGACTGACACTCAAAGTTGTCATTTGGAAGTGGGGCAAAGGAGAGAAAATGAGTTGATTGAAAATAGATAAAGAAATTATTTATTTTGAATACAAAGCTACCATTTGAAAGTGGAGGTGATAAATATTCCATGGAAAAGAAAATAGAAAATGGAAGAGTTAAGTGGGAGGGGAATTAGCAAGTGGGAGAGATAAGTGGGAAGTGAAATTGGCAAGTGGAAGAGTTAAGTGGGAAGTGAAATTGGCAAGTGGAAGAGTGGGAAATTTGGTAAGTTAAGGGATAAGTGGAGAGAAAGATTGGAAAGATGTGAGAGCTAAGTGGGGTCATAAATAAATAAATAAAAATTTATTTATTTCACCTGTACATGAGAGATAATTAATTAAATTAATGATTTAGAAATTGAAGACAAATTAAATAATTATTTAATTTGAGAGGAAAGATTAATTAAGGGATTAAAGAATCAAAGTAATATTTAATCTAAGAGGAATAGTTAATTTTAGGGTGATTAAGATCAAGACTTGTTGACTAAAAAGACATACTGATGAACATTAATTAAATAATGAAGATTATTTCATTAATGATTTAGAATAATAATAATTAAATAATTAAAAATTATTTAATTATAGAGAATTGGAAGAATAATATTAGTACTAATTAAATTATTTAATTAGGATAGATGAAAAGTTAGTGAGAAGGGTTGTTGGAGACCTAGGACAATTTTGAGTGTCTACACCTTGAACAATACATACATGTATAATTTTTCATTAGAGAATATTTTAGTTCAAATATTGGCAATGATTTACTAAAAATGTTAGTAGTTGATTATACTCCTCTTTGTTCTTTTGAAGTAACACAACAATAATAGTGTAGAAGGAAGAAAAAGAAAATTGATGGAGAGGCTTAAGAGAATTAGGACTTCTTGATTCCTATTTCATATCCTTGAAATCCTCAACTAGTTGTACATTCCACTCAATTGATTTCCCTATGTTGTGTTAGAAACTCTGATACCAATTGTTAGAATCTCTGATACTGGAGGAAAATTGAGAGGGGGGGTGAATCAATTTTCCACCAATTAAACAATTAATGCAGATTATAAACCATTTACCAGAGTACAATATAAATAGCATAGTGAAAGATAAAGAGTGAAAGAACATATCACACAACACCAATATTTTGACATGGAAAACCCGGTACAGGGAAAAACCATGGTGGGAAACCCTACCCATAATCAGATAATACTTCTGCAACATTATGTGAAATAATTACAATGGGGATTGCACTTGCAATCAAGCCAACCACCTAGAGCTCATCGCTCATCACAAAAGGAAAGTCTCATTGACTTACACAAACATCAGACTACAATCAGGAGAAAATGAACTGTGAAAGTAGCATCTCCTAATTCTTGATACAGTTTCGATTAAGCACAAATGTCTTCCCTACAACTCTAAAACCTTCACAAGCCTTCGTTGAATGATATATCTTTGTTCACACAATTACCTCTCTCTGATAATGTAGACATAACCATACCATAGCATCCTCTACAAATTACATGAATATATCTCCTATATATATAGATCATCAACCATGATAACAAGGTCGGCTAAACCCTAAACCCATCAACCATAACTACAAAAATTTCATCACACGATACCACTAGACCAATATTATGATTTACATTAAATAGCATGGACCTAATTCAAATTACCAAACAATTATATTTGTCAGAAATTTTGCTAAGACCTATATCAACATATTTCACCATCCGGCAGAAACCCTTAGTGCAAATAACATAGAATAACCAACCGGATCCAAATAGGATCACCAAATCATCACGCCAGCCAATGCAAAGCCACCAAAAAATTAGGACATGATCAAGAATACCCTCAACATGTTAGGAACCATTTCTATAAGCCAGACCAGAATCACTTAACCAAATCATCGAATATCACCAACCAGTAAAGTCAACCGGTACCAAGAAATATCAACTGGTAATCCAGAACATAAGTGATTCCTCCTGGAGCACCAAATCATGAACCAACTGAATGTGACAAGCATATAACCATCCAAAACCAAAACCAACAATCTGATCATATCGGATCAGAATCACTAATAACCAAGTCCAACCAGAACAGACCCAACCAAGATAGCAGTAGCCAATCGGGACAAAACCATATCTAACCGAAGCATAGTGTTGACGTAAATGACAACACATAAACAATTTAAACATACTGCCAATAGTCTCCCCCTTTTCCATTGATGGCAACATTGAATGTGAAAAACCTCCAAGTGCCAAGGAATGCCAACAATCTCCCCAAACAATCAAGAAATAACAAAATTTCTCTCCCCCTAAGATTTTATGTTTTTCACATGAACATTATCTCCCCATTTGACATAAATAACAAAGGGTTGATGCCAAACCAAACAACTAACTACTCCCCTTGAGTAACAACATCATCCCATCAACCCAGATTAGAAGATATTTCTGATAAGCTCACCGGATTGATGCATCCCTGCAAATCTAAGTCTCTGTTAGAGGGGTAGTGACCCCCAAGTGATCTCTAAGATATTGAAAAGTATCTTTAGGCAATGGTTTAGTTATAATATCTAGAATCTATTCCTTAGTAGGCACATAAACCAATTTGACTTCCTTTGCTTCAACCTTTTCCTTCAAGAAATTATACCTTAAAGAAATGTGTTTTGATTTGGAATGAAATACCAGATTCTTTGACATATCAATAGCAGCAATATTAGCACAGTGAATAACAATAGGCTCATCATAACTTACCCTTATATCCTTCAACATTTGCTTCATCCATAAGATATGAGTGCAATTTGTTGCAGCAACTACATATTTAGTTTCAACAGTAGGTAATGAAGTACATGATTGTTTCTTGCTAAGCCATGAAACCAATTTCTTCCCAAGAAAGAATGCACCACCTGTAGTGCTCTTCCTATCATCAACATCTCTTGCCCAGTTTGAGTCTGTATAGGCACATAATCTGAAATCATCATCCTTTGGATACCATAACCCATAATATGTTATTCCTACCAAATATATGAATATTCTCTTAACAATAATATCATGACTTCCTCTTAGATCAAACTGAAATCTAGAAGCAATACAAACAACATTCATTATATCCGGTCTGGTCTGGGTTAAGTACAACAATCCACCAATCATTGATTTGTATCTAGATGAGTTCACTCTAGGAGATTCATCTTCCTTGGACAATTTGCAACCGATTATCATAGGAGTACCAACATGTTTTGATTTTTCAAGACCAAATTTCTTAAGCAATTCCTTCCCATACTTAGTTTGACAAATGAAAATACCATTATCAGTTTGAGTAATTTGCAAACCTAAGAAAAATTTCATCTCTCCAATCATAGAAATTTCAAATTCATTCTTCATATCATCAATGAATTTCATGCATAAACTTTCTTCTCCTCCAAAAATGATATCATCAACAAAGACTTCAATGATCAATATGTCATCATGCTCAATTTTATAATATAAGTTACTATCAACATTACCTTTGCTAAAACTGAGCTTTGAAGGATATTTATCTAATCTAGAATACCATGCTCTAGGGGCTTGTTTCAATCCATATAAATCTTTCTTCAATCTACAAACCATGTCCTTGTTGTCTAATAATGAAAATCCATTAGGTTTCTCAATGTAGACTTCTTCTTCAAGATCTCCATTTAGAAATGCACATTTAACATCCATCGGATATACCTTGTAGTTCTTGTGTGCAACATAGGCAAGAAATATTCTTACCGCTTCAATCCTAGCAATCAAAACATAAGTTTCATCATAATCAACTCCCTCTTCCCATGAATATCCTTTGCAAACCAATCTAGCCTCATTTCTTTTAACCTTGCCTTCCTCATTTAATTTATTCCTAAAAACTCATTTAGTTCCAATAACATTTTTATCTTTAGGCCTAGGAACTGATTCCCATGTTTATTCTTTTCTTCTAATTCAATTCTTCTTCCATAGCTCTCATCCAATTCTCATCTTTACTTGCTTCAATAAAAGATTTTGATTCTTCAGGCTGATTCAACTTCACATACCTAGGAGTCTTAGGATTATCTTGACTTTCTGACTCTTTTTGCTTATCAACAGTCATTGTGGAATTTTTTGATGTTACCAGAGCAAATGGATCAATGCTCTGAACTGATTCTTGCACAACTAGTTTTGATCTGACAATATCATCTTCCGGTCCATAGTCATAAGATCTAATATGATTATTAACTAGCTCATCCACTTTGACATTTATGCTTTTCATTATCCTATTCAATCTTTTGTTATGACTTATATATTCTTTACTCTTAGTAGAATAACCCAAAAATAGTAGAATAACCCAAAAATATTCCTTCATCACATCTAGGATCAAATTTCCCTAATGCGTCATCTCTTCTAATATAGCATTTACTTCCAAAAAATCTGAAATATCTAACAGTAGGAGTATGACCGAACCATAATTCATAAGGAGTCTTATCAGTATCACCTTTTATGTGTACTCTGTTGAAAGTGTATACTACAATATTGATAGCTTCTCTCCAATAGATATCGGGCAATTTGGCTTCCATCATCATTAACCTTGCAACATCTAAGATAGTTTTGTTCTTCCTTTCCACTATTCCATTCTGTTGTGGAGTTCTAGGTGCAGAAAATTGTCTTCTGATTCCATGCTTCTCACAAAAGTTGTTGAGCTCACTGGATGTAAACTCACCATCTTAATCTTATCTTAAGAATTGTATCTTCAATCACATTTGTATCTCAATCATAGCTTTGAAAATTTTGAATTTCTCAAGAGCTTCTGATGTTTCTTTCAAAAATGCTCCCCACATCATTCTAGAGTTTACGAATTTGCTCCTAAGATCAATAAGCCTACTGGTAAGAAGGTCTTTAAACCTGTCTGCTTTATTTGCCATAAACCTGATAAGCATGAAAACCATGAAACATCAAAAGATCATTTTACCTTCGTATTTTACCTTCTCCTTTGGATTGAGCTTGATGAAGTGAAGGCGCCCTTTGATGATGCTCCACTTGATGTGCACCTTTGACTGATTTGGATGTGGATTGATCTCTTTTGTGCTCAACAAGATAGATTGATGGATTTGATAGGATTGGATTTGAGTGATGGATTATGAATTTGATATATTTGAGAGAGGATTAGAAGAGGATGAGAGGAGAAATAGGCAGCATGACAATGCATGAGAAGTGGATGATTTGTGAGGAGAATAGGATCCAATTTATAGATTGGATGAGGCCAATGGAGGGCCAAGATTGATTTGATTATGAAGGGTTGAGATTGATTTGAGATAGAAGGCATGGATCAAGGGTGCCTTGGGAAAATAAACAGGAATATTAAATTCCTTTGGAAAAAGGGGGGAAAATTTTGAATTTCAAACTTGAGGAATTAAAAATTTCAAAATAAGGATGCATTGAGGGATTCAAAGAAATTTGAATTTCTTTGAGAGACTCAATGTTTTTGATTAAGTAAAAATTGAGGGATAATGGTAATCATGATTATGAGAGATTCTAAAAGGATTAATTAGGTTGAGTGGGATTAGGAAAAGTGATTTGTAGGAATCACATGACTAGGTTAATTAATTATCTAGAATTAATTAACTGATTGGGTTTAGAGGAAATGATTATTGGAGGGGACTTTAGAGGAATAGGGGAATAATTAATTTATTTGATAAATTAATTATTGGACAATAGTGACAGGATTAATTAAATTAGATTTAATTGATTTTGAGAGGAATAAGGATAACAAAATTAAATTAATTAATTATGTTGATAGGCTTAAATTAATTAAATATTAATTTTAGGTGTTTACAAGAGTAATCATCAATAAGCAACATAAAGTATCTATCACCTTGAAAAAATTTAGTCCTTGCTGGTCCACACAGATCAGTCTGAATAAGATCAATAATTTAATTAGATCTATCATGTATGCTTCTGAAAGAAGTTCTAACTTGCTTACCCATTTGGCATTCTCTACATACCAGATTATGAGGCTTGATAATCTTGGGCAAATCTCTGACAGCCTGGGTTGAACTGATCTTCACTATGCAATAAAAATTTACATGACACATCCTCTTATGCCAAAGCCAACTTTCATCAATTTGAGCAATCAAGAAAGCCTTCTCACTAAAGTTCAAATGAAAGATGTTTCCTTTGGTCTGAGTTCCGGAGATACTTTCCAAACCAGATCTATTGGTAATCTTGCATTTTCCATCTTTGAATTGTAAATGAAATCCTCTATCTGCCATTTGACCTACACTCAAAAGATTATGCTTCAAACCTTCAACATAATAAACATTGTTAGTATTAGTCTTTCCATCCAAGGATATTATTCATTTGCCTTTGATCATGCATGCCTTGTTGTCTCCAAATCTGACTAGTCCACCATCAAATTCTTGCAGAGTCAAGAACATCCTCTTGTCGCTAGCCATGTGATGTGAGCAACCACTGTCTATAACCCATTCATCCTTCTCTTCAATTTTAGCAGCTAGAGCCTGTTGGTATTATGTGAACCGGTATGTGGACATAATGACATTGTATGTTGTCATTGATGTCAATATGTTGAAGAAGTGTGAATCAGCATATGTGAGAACTGGTATAACACTGTGAACTGGCATTTGTGCAAAGTGAAGTGGTGTGCTTGTTAAAGGTGAACTAGCATATGGTTATGGGAACTGGCACATGGAAGCGTTGTATGACTACCGGTTGGTAGTCTCAACTTCAGGGTTTCTGGTTGATGTGCTTCAAGTCTGTATGGCTCAACAGGTGACATTGTGTGATGAGTTAGCATTGTAATGAAGAATAGATCATGTTGCCACGTCAGCCTTGTGCGCGTGAAGGATCTTGCATAAAGTTGATTGTTCTTATCTACCTCGGGAATGTGTGAAGTCTATAAAATAGTGATAATGTGTGTTGGGTTATCGATCGCCATGAAATCGGTGAAAATGTATGATGGTGAATGTCTTGAGATTGGATCAAGACCGTTGCAATTAATGGAATGTTCTCAACGGTTAGGATTGAACCGTTTGAATTCCTTAACCTAACAGGTTTAGGGTTTAGGGTTTATGCTACTGACCTATCTATTTTCCTATAAGGTCGATGTTGTGTTTCTTTCTTAAGTAGTTGGCAAAAGTTGTGTGTGTGTATCCAAGAGAAGGGATACGTGATTCTTGCCAGACCAAAAGGAGAGAAGTGATACCTGCAGAGTGTAAGTGCAGAAGGTGAAGAGGAGCTTAAGCGGATCTGCATTGGCATTGAGTGTTGTTACCAGATCATTGTAATACCTGTTGATCTCTAACCACCTCAACAGTTGGAAAATCCCTTAATAGGGTAGCCTTAACCGGCTTGCTGAAAATTCTTTAACAGGGTAACTCAAAGCTACTGAGTTAGTAAAATCCTTTAGCTATTAAGTTCTTGAAATCCTCTAACAAGGTTTAACCCTTAATCGGGTATTGTAGCCATCCCTTAGCCGGGTGATCTCTAACAAGATCGGTTCCTACCAGAATCTTTTGTAATGTCTCTAACCGGACAAGGCTCCTAATAGAGCGGACTTCTAAAGAGTTCAAAAACAGCTTGTGGGTATTCATCCCCACCGTGGTTTTTCCCAGTTGGGTTTCCACATGAAAAATATGTGTGTCATGTGTGATGCTTTTATCTTGTGATGCTTTGCTATTGTCTATCAAGCATATGATGGTTTTGTGTTTTATGCCTATCTATAAAACATGTTGAACTAGTTGTTATTATGATCTGATGATAGATTATCTGTGTATGCATAAGGGTGAAATGATAGTGTAGTCTCAAGTTGAGTGAAAAGCTAAGTGAGTAACCGGTTAATGCTTGTCTCAAACATTCTTAGCTTTACCGATTGCACTCTGTTTCAAACCGGTATCTCTATCTGCCAGTCTTTTGAAGTGTTTGTTGTCAAACCGGTTTTGGACTGTATTTTTGTCTGTACTTATTCACCCCCCCCTCTCAGTACCAGTTTGGTACTACTCACTCATCATTGAGTTATCAATTGGTATCAAAGCGTCCTCCAGGTCCTCTGTGTTATAAGCTTAACCACTTGAGGTAAAGATCCCAGTCAAATGATGAAGAGGGAAGGTCCAAAGTTTAACAGGGAAAATTTCAGTATATGGAAAGATAGGATGAAGATATTCATCAGAAGCATGGGTGCTCAACACTAGAGCTATGTTGAGACTATCTATGTTGCTCCTACCGGTACCCTTACCGATGACCAAAAGAGAGAGATGCATGAGAATGGGCAAGTCATGGAAGCCCTAATCAGTAATTTATCTGACATTGAGTTTATTGATGTTCAGGACAAGGTAAATCCCAAAGAGGTATGGGATACTCTTGAAAATATCTATGGTAGTGATGAGCATGTAAAACAGGCTAAGGAAGAAAGCCTTAGAGGGAAGTTTGAAGATATGCAAATGGTTGAAGGTAAGACCATTCAATAGTATGGATAAGGATCAAAACTGTTGTTGGAGATATCAAGAGTGCAAGTGCTAAAATAGAACATGCCATTGTGGTAAGCAAAGTCCTGAGATCCCTATTGTTGGTCCATGCAATAAGGGTGGCTTCTATTCAAGAGCTGAGATCAATAGACAAGACTAAGGTATCCTTAGACTCCATCATAGCAAAGTTGATAGCCTATGAGCTAACTAGTTTTGATGGCAGTGTTCAAAAGACTGAACTAGCTTTTAAAGCTTTTACTATACCATCTAGAAAAGGAAAAGAAGCTAGCACTAGTGGTGAACCAAGACAGAGCAGAGAAATGAATGATGAGGAGATTTTGATGGCATTTGAAGCTCTCCTTGCCAGGAAACTTCCTAAAGGAACTGGAAAATACAAAGGTAAGCTACCTTTGAAATACTTTTCTTGTAACTGGATAGGACATATTGTTGTAAACTATCCTAATGGCGACAACAAGGACAAACCGAAAAGGTTCAAGAAATTCAAAGGAGGAAACCGGAGAAACTATTTTGTGGCAGTTGATGAAGGAGTCACAGATGAAGAATCAGAGGATGAAGAAAATGAAGATATTGTGTTTGTTGTTGTCAAAGAAGATGTGTCATACAAGAAGGCTCTTGTCTCCTAGTTTGATAATTCCAATGAGTGGATCATTGACAGTGGCTGCTCTCACCATATGACTGGTGACTAGAGCAAGTTTCTATCCTTGGAGGAGTATGATGGTGGTGTGGTTTGCTTTGGCAATGATGCACCATGTATGGTTAAAGGAAAAGGGTCCATCTCTCTGAATGGAAAGCGTAGTGCTGACAATGTGTACTGGGTTGATGGTCTCAGACACAACCTTCTGAGTTTTGCCCAGCTGAATGATAGTGGCCTCACTTTGGAATTCAAGAATGGAGTTTGCAGAATCAAAGGAAAAGATGGTGAATTGGTGGCCACCGACATGCAGACCAAAGGTAACCTATTTAATCTAAATGAAAATATAAGTACATGTCTTACGGCTAAATTTGATGATAGTTGGATATGGCATAGGAGACTCTGCCATGTAAACTTTGATAACATTGTAAAGGCCAGTAAGATCAAGGCAGTTAGAGGGTTGTCGGTGCTAAGAAAACCGGATAATACCTTGTGTAGAGAATGTCAATTGGGGAAAAGGTCTTCCTCAACCTTAAAGGTAAATCTTTCACTACTGACAACTTGCTTGATCTTGTGCATACTGATTTGTGTGGTCCTATGAAAACTAGGAGTGTGCAGGGTGATAGGTACTTCATGATTCTCACTGATGACTACTCAAGAATGATGTGGGTCACACTCTTGAAAGACAAGTCTGAAGCCTTTGTAAAGTTTAAAGCTTTCAGAGTATTAGTGGAGAAGGAAAGCGGTAAAAGGATCAAGTGCTTGAGAACTGATCAAGGAGGGGAATTCACTTCCGGTGAATTCAACAAGTATTGTGAAGAACATGGCATCAAGAGGCAATTGTTTGCCCCCCGGACTCCATAGCAGAATGGCCTAGCAGAGAGGAATAACTGGACTATGGTTGAAGCAACTAGAACCATGTTGATTCAAGGAAAGGTAGCTCAAACCTTTTGGAGAGAAGCGGTGAGCACTGCAGTCTACACAATGAACCGGGTACTCATCAAGAAAGGTAAGGATAAAAATCCTTATGAGTATTGGACTGGTAAGACACCTATGGTTAGCTACTTTAGAATGTTTGGTAGCAAATGTTACATCAAGAGAAGTGAACACCAGAGCAAATTTGATGCAAAATGTGATGAGGGAATATTCCTAGGATATTCTACCAAGAGCAAAGCTCTCAAGTGTTTCAACAACAGGACTCAGAGAATTGTGGAAAGCATCAATGTAAGAGTTGATGAAACCTCTGAGAAAATTGAGGAAACTAGTGATGAGCAAGCGGTAAGTGAACCAGTTGCAACCTTCTGGGAACTGGTTGTCAGTCAACCGAGTACTAGTAACAGTGTTCCTACACTGGTAGATGTAGATGCTGATACTGATGGAGATGAGGATGAAGAAGAAAAGAAAGAGGAATCTATCAAGACCATTCCTCGGTATGTCAAGTTGAATCATGATCCTAAGCAGATCATAGGAGATAAGGATGCAGGAATCCTTACAAGAAGAAAAGTCAGAGAAAACTCATGTATGATCTCTGAATTTGAGCCTAAATCATTTAAAGAGGCACATAAAGATGAAGACTGGATCAAGGCAATGGAAGAGGAACTTGACCAGATAGAGAAAAATGGTACATGGTCCTTGATACCCAGACCGGAGCATAAAAATGTCATTGGTACCAAATAGGTCTTTAGAAATAAGCTGAATGAGGATGGCACAGTGATTAGAAATAAAGCTAGATTGGTGTGCAAAGGATATGCCCAAGAAGAAGGAGAAGACTATGGTGAAACCTTTGCTCCTGTAGCCAGATTGGAAGGAGTTTGTATGCTTCTTGCATATGCAGCTTTTAAAGGTTTCAAAGTATATCAAATGGATGTAAAATTTGTATTCCTAAATGGTGTACTTGAAGAGGAGGTGTATATTGAGCAACTAGATGGGTTTTCCCTATCTAAAGATAGTGACATGGTATGTAGGCTACATAAAGCCTTATATGGACTAAAGCAGGCACCTAGAGCATGGTATGAGCGCCTGTATTCCCATCTTGTGAAGATTGGATTTGAGAGAACAAGTGAAGATAGCAATATCTACCTGAAGTCTGAAGGAGATCAGATCCTGATATGTGAGGTATTTTTTGATGACATTATCTCTGGTGGAGATGACAAGATGAGTCATGAATTTGCAGATGAGATGAAGAAAGAGTTTGAGATGTCACTCATAGGGGAGATTAAGTTCTTCATTGGACTGTAGATCCAACAGATGAAGGATGGAATCTTTATCACTCAGTCCAAGTATGTCAGAGGTGTTGAAGACCTTTGGCATGGAAGATAGCAAACCGGTTGGTACACCGATGGTGACCGGTTGTAAACTATCCAAAGAGGATGACTCTGCATTGGTTGATGAGAAGGAATACCGATCAATGATTGGTAAATTGCATTATGTAGTGCATAGCAGACCGGATATTGCACATGTAGTTGGCATTACTGCAAGATTCTAGAAAAGTCCAAGGGAATCCCACTTGGTTGAAGTCAAGTGGATTCTTAGGTATCTGAAGGGAGCTGTTGACTATGGATTGTGGTATCCATATAGCAAGGATTTCAACTTGAAAGTGTTCACAGATGCTGATTGGGTTGGTAATGTAGATGACCGAAAGAGCACAATTGGTGGTGCATTCTTCCTTGGTGGTAGACTGGTCTCATGGATGAGTAAGAAGCAGAGTTGTATCTCTCAGTCTACAGTGGAAGCGGAGTATGTTGCAGGTTTCATGAACTGCACTCAGACAATTTGGATGAAGCATGTATTAAATGGCTTCAAAGTTCTTGTATCTGAACTGGTAAGTATATTCTGTGATATCACAAGTGCTATCAATATTTCAAAGAATCCAGTTTTACATTCTCGAACCAAGCACTTTGAACTTAAGTATCATTTCTTGAGGGAAAAGGTTCAGAACAAAGAGATTGCACTGGAGCATGTTTCCAGTAAGGAACAGTTAGCAGATATATTCACCAAGCCTCTCCCAAAGACTACATTTATGTACTTAACAGGTGAATTAGGGGTACTGCCCCTTCAGGAGGTGAACTAAAGGTATATGCTCCACATTAGTCATGTATTGCATAGTCAAAATTTTCTTCAGGATTGATGTGTTGAAGGATTCTACTCCTCAAGGGGAGCAACATAATGGAACAGGGAAGCTTGTGCCTCCACTTTGGCATTGTTGTCAAAGGGGGAAAAGATGTGAAGCAGAGAAGATATCTATAGAAATTGGGGGAGAAGATGTGAAATGGAGAGATATCTTTGTATATTGCCATCAATGCCAAAGGGGGAGATTGTTGGCATTATGTGAACCGGTATGTGGACATAATGACATTGTATGTTGTCATTGATGTCAATATGTCGAAGAAGTGTGAATCAGCATATGTGAGAACCGGTATAACACTGTGAACCGGCATTTGTGCCAAAGTGAAGCAGTGTGCTTGTTCAAGGTGAACCAACATATGGTTATGGGAACCGGCACATGGAAGCGTTGTATGACTACCGGTTGGTAGTCTCAACTTCAGGGTTTTCAGTTGATGTGCTTCAAGTCTGTATGGCTCAACAGGTGACATTGTGTGATGAGTTAGCATTGTAATGAAGAACAGTTCATGTTGCCACATCAGCCTTGTGTGCGTGAAGGATCTTGCATAAAGGAGATTGTTCCTATCTACCTCGGGAATGTGTGAAGTCTGTAAAACAGTGATAATGTGTGATGGGTTATCAACCACCATGAAATCGGTGAAAATGGATGATGGTGAACGTCTTGAGATTGGATCAAGACTGTTGCAATTAATGGAATGTTCTCAATGGTTGGGATTGAACCATTTGAATTCCTTAACCTAACAGGTTTAGGGTTGAGTCTTTATGCTACCGACCTATCTATTTTCCTATAAGGTCGATGTTGTGTTTCTTTCTTAAGTAGTTGGAAAAAGTTGTGTGTGTGTATTCAAGAGAAGGGATACATGATTCTTGCCAGACTCAAAGGAGAGAAGTGATACTTGTAGAGTGTAAGTACAGAAGGTGAAGAGGAGCTTAAGCGGATCTGCATTGGCATTGAGTGTTGTTACCAGATCATTGTAATACCTGTTGATCTCTAACCACCTCAACAGTTGGAAAATCCCTTAATCAGCTTGCTAAAAATCCTTTAACAGGGTAACTCGAAGCTACTGAGTTAGTAAAATCCTTTAGCTATTGAGTTCTTGAAATCCTCTAACAAGGTTTAACCCTTAATCGGGTATTGTAGCCATCCCTTAACCGGGTGATCTCTAACAGGATCGGTTCCTAGCAGAATCTTTTGTAATGTCTCTAACCGGACAAGGCTCCTAACAAAGTGGACTTCTAAAGAGTTCAAAAATAGCTTGTGGGTATTTATCCCCACCGTGGTTTTTCCCAGTTGGGTTTCCACATGAAAAATATGTGTGTCATGTGTGACGCTTTTATCTTGTGATGCTTTTCTATTGTCTGTCAAGCATATGATGGTTCTGTGTTTTATGTATATCTATAAAACAAGTTGAACTAGCTATTATTATGATCTGATGATAGATTATCTGTGTATGCATAAGGGTGAAATGATAGTGTAGTCTCAAGTTGAGTGAAAGGCTAAGTGAGTAACCGGTTAATGCTTGTCTCAGACATTCTTAGCTTTACCGATTGCACTCTGTTTCAAACTGATATCTCTGTCTACCAATCTTTTGAAGTGCTTGTTGTCAAACCAGTTTTGGACTATATTTTTGTCTGTACTGATTACCCCCCCCTCTCAGTACCGGTTTGGTACTACTCGCTCATCATTAAGTTATCAAAGCCTTCTCCTCAGTATGATTTGTATGAATGACAAGTTCCGGAGAATCATCCTTGATAGCAATAAAGACCCAATCTTTGTCAGAGCTTCCATTACCAGATCCACTCACAGGTTCATCATCATCATCATCAGTAATACCAAAATCATCATCACCAGCATAGTAACATGATTTATCCGTATTCCTTATAAATCTAGGTCTTCTTTGATATTCCGGACTAGGTTTATAATTCCTCATAAATATTTCATGATTCCTAGTAGCTCTTTCAGGACATCTAGAAGCAAAATGGCCAATCTTATTGCATGAAAAACATTTAAAAGGAACTTTTCCTTCATACTTACTTCCAACCGGTCCTTTAGGGATTCTTCTGGCAATTAGGGATTCCAACTTTTTCAAGTTCTTTGTCTTCTCTTTCAATGTCTTCCAAATCTTTATCATATAACTCCTTCCAATCTATCTTCTATTTATCGGAGGCAGATCCTCTAAATGCAATCTCAGTTTTAGTAGCACTCTGATCTCCAAATTCTTCAAGTTCAAAAGCAGTCAACTTCCCAAGTAATGTATCTCTAGTAATAGGAGTTTTTGACATTGTCTGGAGTTCATTTATTGCAATAGCCTTTGTTTTGTAAGCCGGAGTTATAACTCTCAGAATATTTGACACAACCTCATCCTCATTAAAATTGCCACTGCAACATTTGATTCCCATGACAATCTCATTCACTCTATCCATGAAAGAACTTATCTTCTCATCTTCTTCCATCTTCAAAGTTTCACATATCACCTGGTAACCTTCAAGTTTTGTAATCTTTACTGCTTGGTCACCTTCATAAAGAGTTTCAAGCTTCAACCAGATCTGCTTTGTATTTTCCAACTCTATGACATTCAACAACTTCTCATCTTATAGGGCACTTAACAATGCTTCTTTCACTCTGACATCATTATCAGCATTCTTTTACTCATCAGGAGGTGTCAGAGTTCCAGAATTAGGATCATGAGGTGTATACCCTTTCTCTGTTATCTCCCAAACTTCAGCTCCAAGACATCTCAGATGAATCTTCATTCACTCCTTCCATATTTTATAATTTGTACCATCAAATTCGAGACTCTCCTTTCGATAGGGATTAAATGTAGAAGTTGATGCTATCGGATCTCCTCAAGTGGTTAAGATTTTGAAGAGAGGACCTAGCTCTGATACCAATTGTTAGAAGCTTTGATACCAATTGTTAGAATCTTGGATACCGGAGGAAAACTAAGAGGGGGGGGTGAATCAGTTTTCCACCAATTAAACAATTAATGCAGATTATAAACCATTTACCAGAGCATAATAAAAACATCATGGTGAAAGATAAAGTGTGAAAGCACATATCACACAACACCAATATTTTGACGTGGAAAAATTGGTAAAGGGAAAAACCACGGTGGGAAACCCTACCCACAGTCAGATAATACTTCTGTAGCAGTATGTGAAATAATTAAAATGGGGATTGCACTTGCAATCAAGCTAACTGCCTAGAGCTCACTTCTCATCACGAAAGGAAAGTCTCTATGACTTTCATAAATATCAGACCATAATCTAGAGAAAAATAATTGTGAAAGTAGCATATCCTAATGCTTGATACAATTCTAGTTAAGCACAGATGTCTACCTTGCAACTCTAAAACCTTCACAACCCTTCGCTGAATGATACATCTTTTTTCGCACAATTACCTCTCTCTAATAATGCATACATAACCATACCATACCATCCTCTACAAATTACATGAATATATCTCCTATATATACAGATCATCAACCTTGATAACAAGGTTGGCTAAACCCTAAACCCTAAACCCATAAACCATAATTACAAAAAATTCATCACACGATACCACCAAACCAATATTATGATTTAAATTACATAACATGGACCTAATTCAAATTCCCAAATAATCATATCCACCATAAATTTCGCTAAGACCTATATCAACATGTTTCACCATCCGGTAGAAACCCTTAGTGCAAATAACATAAAATAACCAACCGGATCCAAATAGGATCACCAAATCATCAAGCTAGCCAATGTGAAGCAACCAAACAATTAGGACACGATCAAGAACACCTTCAGCATGTTAGGAACCATTTCTATAATCCAGACCAAAATCACTTAACCAAAGCATCGAATATCACCAACTAGTACCAAGAAATATCAACCAATAATCCAGAACATAAGCGATTGCTTTCGAAGCACCAAATCATGAACCAACTGAATGTGACAAGCATATAAGCATCCTGAATAACCATCCAAAACTAAAACCAATGATCTAATCATATCGGATCATAATCAATGATAACCAAGTCCAACCGGAACAGGTCTACCTGGGATAATAGTAACCAACCGGGACAAAACCATATCCAACCGGAGCACAATGTTAACATCAATGACAACACATAAACAATTTCAGCATATTGCCAACATATTGAGCATTTTTTGATATAGTCTTAGCCTTATTTTAAAAAATAGTAATATATCTACTAAAAAAGTTTATTTTCCCCCAAAAAAATATAAATCTATTTGACTAATTTGATTTGGGGGATGAGTTTAATTAAATTTGACCTATTTTAGATATATTCTCACCACATTTTTTACATGATTTTCCCTAGGATTTTACCCTTCTCAACAAAATTTTTATACTAGTTCAATTAATTTGACGTTTTAAATATATTCTCACCACATATTTTGACATGAAGGGCCTTGAGATTTTATCCTTCTCAATAAAATTCATACTTCTTAGGATTTAGAGAAATCCCATACTCCAAATATCTTTTAAAAATCATTTAAAATTTTAGCAGTGCTCACCTCTTTCTTTTGAGAATTCAATCTAGTAATCTTGGTATAAAACTATAATATCATTAATGATATCAATAAAAGCCACATCCATTATTCTTTAAAAAGTTAAATGTGCATTCTTTATTCTGTCAAAATTACCAAATACATATACATACCCAGTATAGTAGTGAATTCCATATTATGTTTCTCCAATTCTTTGATAACCACTTGGCTATAGCTTGAGATCACATCTATCTTGCACATTAATTCCTATCTAGTTACTTTTTACAACAAATTATGTATTCTTAATAGAGAATGGTTTTACTTGAGAGACTTGAGGTTAAGGTTCCAAAAGTCAACAAAACAAGGTTAAATGCCAACTCTAAGTGTCTAAGGGATTTGACAATATTGGTTTCCTTTAACTTTATCAAATCTTTTCACATTTAGGAAGATAAGGTATGGCTAAGAGGACTTTTATTTTGCATAAAATTATTGAAACATAGATGAAGAGGGATAGTGTGTTTTAAACAATCCTCCGTTGAGGCCTAAAGATCTTTATGTGACCAAGAAAAAAGTATCTTAAAGTTTCTCAACAATGTGATCAACATTTGCTTCTTATGTGGTATAATATTTTTATTTATATAATTTATCTATGGGTTCTATTTTTTTCTCAATTTCACACCCTCAATGTCATCTTGATGAGTTGACTTGCTCTTGTTCTTGTAGCAATCTCTAGTACCAAAAATATTCTCTAAGGAAACTAACACCTTAGTAATAGTTTTTTTTTTAAGTTAAACCACCATATTTTGAAATAATGTTTCATTTCCATCTTCTTTCTCAACTATTGTATAACATTTAATCAATTAATTGTCAAAATCATGCATACCATTAATGAACCTCTATATTTGTTGGTTGTCATCAAACACTTGCTAGCAACATATGTTATCTATGATGGCGGGTCTTGTTAAAATTTCAACGTTTATAATGCATTGGAAATTTTGAATCTAATCAATATTATCACTTCTATCTAGTCATTCAATGACAATAGCATCAAACAGTTCTAAGCTATTTTAATTGACATTCTTGTATGAACTTAATTTATTTTTCTTGGTTGCATATATACCTTTCACTTGTTACTATATTATCTCTGACTTTATGAATCCTCAAGCATCTAGTTCCATGTTTATGATAAATATTTAGCCCAACAAGTGGGCTTCATACTCATAAATGTTATATTTACATCGAAAAGTTATCTTAAATGGAAATTTATAATTTTTCATCTATAGGTGTCAAAAATATAGCTACATTAACACCCCATTTTGAGAAAACCCGAATGAAATAATATAGACCAAATACTATCACTAAGTTTATTTCCACACAAGATATAATAGGAACAATTTCTCAAACCTGAAACTCATCACAATAGTAAATCACATGATCAATTCTTAAATAAAATAGGTTTTATGAAGTGATTTGTAGTAGCCTTGAATGTTAATTGGAACTCTTTATTCTCTATGTAACTTGGCATTCTCATTATTAAAAAGAATGATGGAATAGGAAAGATCCATTTGTATGGTCTTTCCAATAGATGCTACCTATGTTTTTGATAGCAAGTTCTCCCAGTTAGGAGGTTAGTTCACTAATATAATATCCATCAAGAAGATCTTGTATAGGTAGGCAATCAATTGGACTTCTACATTGTTCACCACCCTAATTGTGTTCACCACCTTACGGTCCAAAGAAAAAATCTCCAAAGGACTTTAACACTTGAAAAACAAGTTCATTCATTACCTAAAATAGTGAATGGATTTACTAGGTGCACCTAAGTCAAGAATATAATAATGAAACAATCACTTTTTTATAATCTGAGTAGTATAAAATTGATCAACAATAAGATGACTATTTATAATACAATTGGCAAGGTATGCTTCCATGGTCCCCTTGTTTTCTACCATTTCTTCTTCACTTATCATACCGATTAGTTATTTAGGTGCAACAATAGATATGAAAGATAAAGCCCTTGTCCTATGTTGCATTATTCTAAGAGCCTCAAATGGTCATATAGCAATCGTTGCCTAGCTTAAAATTTGTGCAACATCAATTAGAATGCAAGTTGGAAAAGGTACACTGTTATGTCCCAGGAAGGACAACTGGGAGGGGGGGTGAATCAGTTGTGAACTAGTTATCAATAAATTGTAATCAAAATTCAAGTTATTCCACTATAAACTTAATGTCGGTAAACCAAACTTAAGTGTCAGTAAAACAAATTAATAGATATAGCAGTACCAGTTTAACTTAATGCATAAAACATAAAGAGAAACAACATACACAACACATAACACCGAGATTTTGACGTGGAAACCTAGTAAGGGAAAAAACACAGTGAGAAACCTTACCCACAATCAAATGATACTACTGCAGATAGTATGTGTATACAAAATGGGGTCTGCACATGCAGAAAGGCCTGCCGCCTAGAGCTCACTACTCAATCACAAATTAGGAGTCACACTGACTACACAATTGTATGGTTAAATTCAATGATAATGTACTGCTCAAAATAGCATCTGCAATGTTGGATTCAGTACCGGTTAAGATTTGAACATGAGTGTCAAAATACTTTCAACCTTCAAATAATGTCTACATGATTAGCACAAGGATTTGCTTAATTTCACTCTTCAATAGTTGAATACACTCATCATCATGATCTTCAATAAGATCTTACATTCATTTATACAAAACCTAAGACCAAATGTATAGGTCGTCTCACTAAAGATATTACAATAAAATAAATTACAAATAAGTCTTGATGTGATACAACATGTCATCTCAATGCATTTACCAATCAATAAACAATCTCCATAGCGTGTCGTGCTGATCTGGAATAGATAACATGTACCAGTCCATAGTCTAGAGCTATCTGTCAGTAAAGACAAATCTGTCAACCCAATTAGACCTATAAGCAAAACACCAAAACCAAACTTCCAATCCATGTCTTCGACATAACCACATGATCTCCGGATGATAACAAGTCATCATCAATGTCGGTGAACAATACAACCTGCTGGTGAACACATACCGGTGACTGTGCATAAGCCATGAAGATAAGTGTTGACATCAATGACAAAACCAATGCAACACATGACAAAGTCATCCATAGTACCAACAATCTCCCCCTTTGGCATTGATGGCAACACTAGATGGAAAAACATTTAAGTGCCGAAAATAAAATGCCAAAACCAGTAAACCAATCAATCTCCCAAAGATAGATCAATACAAAGTTTTGTAACAGAAACAAAAACCAAAATACATATATCCAAAGAGTATATCTCTCCCCCAATGAATAATATCTCCCTCAAGAAATAATGTTTTTCCATAGATATATCTCCCCCTTTGGCATCAAATGCCAAAGCAGTTAAGAATTCAAACTTAACATGCAGCCAACTACTCCCCCTGAGAAGTAGCTCTCCTCCATCAAAGCCGAAAATAGAATTTTCTGTTTAGTCCCTGTCGGTTTGATGCCAATCTTCAACATCTAAGTCTCTGCCAGTGGGGAAATTACCCCAATCTTCTCTCCGAGATATTCAAATGTTTCCTTAGGCAAAGGCTTTGTAAAGATATCTACAATTTGCTCTTTAGTATTCACATAAACCAATTTCACTTCATTTGCTTCAACATTCTATTTCAAAAAATTATACTTAATAGAAACATGCTTTGTCTTAGAGTGAAATATCGGATTCTTTGATATATCAATTGCTGCTGAATTATCACAATAAATGATTATTGGTTCTTTGCATTTTACCTTTATATCCTTCAACATTTGCTTGATCCATAATACCTGAGTACAGTTAGTTGTTGCTGCAACATATTCTGATTTTGTTGTTGATAATGATGTACAAGTCTGCTTCTTTCTTATCATGAAATTAATCTTCTACCAAGAAATAATGCACCGCCAATGGTACTCTTTCTGTCATCTACATCACCTGCCCAATTTGCATCAGTGTATGCACATAAATCAAAATTTTCATCTTTAGGATACCATAAACCAATATTTGTTGTTCCTTGTAGGTACCGGAAAATCCTTTTAACTATCGATTCATGATTTTCTTTAGGATTGCTTTTAAATCTAGATACAATACATACTGCATTCATTATATCAGGTCTTGTTTGTGTCAAATACAGTAAACCTCCAATCATAGATTTGTACCTTGTCGGATTAATAAGAGTTGAATCATCCTTCAATGTCAATTTATTAGTTGTAGTCATAGGAGTACTTACCGGTTTGGAATTCTCCATACCAAATTTATTCAAAAGTTCCTTCAAGTACTTAGTTTGGCATATGAATATACCTTTATCTATTTGTGAAATCTGGAAACCTGAAAAGAATTTTATCTCTCCAATCATAGACATTTCAAATTCATTTTGCATCTAGCTAGCAAAGTCCTTACACAATCCATCTTCACCTCCAAAAATGATATCGTCAACAAATACTTCAATAACCAAAATATCATCATTGGCTACTTTGTAATACAAATTGCTATCGACATTACCTTTTGTGTAACCAAGCTTCAAAAGATATTTATCCAATCTAGCATACCAAGCTCTGGGAGCTTGTTGCAATCCATATTAAGCTTTCCTTAACCTACAAAACATATCCTTATTATCTATCAAATAAAATCCATCAGGTTGTTCAATGTAGACTTCATCTTCAAGATCTCCATTCTGAAATGCACATTTTACATCCATTTGATAAACTTTATAGTTCTTATGAGCTGCAAATGCAAGAAATAATCTAACCACCTCAATTTTGGCTATCGGTGCAAAGGTTTCATTATAATCAATCCCTTCTTTCTGTGAATAATCTTTACAAACTAATCTTGCTTTATTTCTGATTACTTCTCTATCTTCATTAAGTTTATTCTTATATACCCATTTAGTTCCAATTACATTTTTGTCTTTAGGCCAGGAACCAATGTCCAAGTATTATTCTTTTCAATTTGTTCTAATTCATCTTCCATTGCTTTTATCCAATGTTCATCCTTACATGCTTCAATAACAGATTCTGGTTCAATTTGAGAAATTAAACATACCTCTTCATTTGTCAGTCTTCCTCTAGTCATAACACCTTGATTCCTGTTTCCAAGTATCTGATTCTTTGAATGATTCAATCTTACATACCTGGGTTTGTTCCGATTAACATTCATAGGCTATTGTTCTTTAGTCACTGTTGAGTTTTCTGATGATGCCGGTGTGACTGGGTCTTCATTCTATACCGGTGCAATCTGTGTTTGCTGATCTATAATCATTTCAACTGTCGGTTCAACAGATCTTGAATCTCCTTTAAAGTGTTCATCTATCTTCACATTAGTACTCTCAATGATTTTTTGTAAGCTTTTATTATAACATCTATATGCCTTGATTTTAGATGATTAACCAAGAAATATTCCTTCATCACTTCTAGGATCAAATTTACCAATATATTCATCTCTTCTAATATAACATTTGCTTCCAAATATTCTGAAGTACTTAAGATTAGGAATATGACCAAACCATAGTTCATAAGGGGTCTTACTGGTTTCACTTTTGATGTGAAATCCATTGAAAGTATAAACCGATGTATTCACTGCTTCTCTCCAGTACACATGAGGTAGATTTGCTTCCATTAACATAGTTCTTACTGCATCCAGAATGGTTTTGTTCTCCCTTTCCACAACTCCATTCTGCTGGGGTGCCAGGGTGTTGATAGTTGTCTTTTGATTCCATTCACTTCACAGAATGCATTAAATTCCCTAGATGTAAATTCTCCTCCTTGATCTGATCTTAAACATTTGATTTTCTTGCCAGTTTCATTCTCTACCATTTCCTTGAATATCTTGAATCTTCCAAAATCTTTTGATTTCTCCTTGAGAAAAGTAACCCAACACATTCTAGAATAATCATCAATTATTAGCATAAAGTATCTATCACCTTGTAGACTTCTTGTTCTTGTTGGACCACATAAATCAGTATGAATTAAATCAAGAATATTATTGGATTTCTCAATAATACTCTTAAATGTTGTTCTAACTTGCTTTCCCATTTGACATTCCTTACATACTGGATTATGAGGTTTCACAATCTTAGGTAAATCCCTTACTACCTTAATTTGACTGATCTTTACAATACAATCAAAATTCACATGACAGAGTCTATTATGCCATAGCCAACTTTCATCAATGTGTGCAATTAAACATTTTTTATCACTGGTATTCAAGTGAAAGATATTACTTTTAGTCTGATTACCAGTTGCAATCTCCAATCCAATTCTATTTATGATTTTGCATTTCCCATTCTTGAATTGTAACTAAAATCCTTTTTCCACTAACTGACCAACACTCAAAAGATTATGCTTTAAACCTTCTACATAATAAACATTGTTAGTATTATGCTTACCATCCAAAAATATAGTGCATTTTCCTTTGATTGAACAATCTTTATCATCTCCAAACCTTACTAGACCTCCATGAATTTCTTGAAATGATAAGAGTTTGCTTTTATCACTAGTCATATGATGTGAGCATCCGGAATCTATAATCCATTCATCCTTTTCTTCATTTTTTGCTGCCAGTGCCTGCTCTACTGGTTTGACAGTAGGTGTCGGTTGATCTTCCTTTATTGCAACAAAATCCCATCCGCTATCTACTAGATCTTCATCTGAGTCATCTGTAACACCTTCATCTACATAGTAACATGACTTATCTCTGTTTTTCTTGAATCTATATCTCTGATATTCAGGGTTAGGCTTATATGATTTTTTTTCTTCTTCCCTTAGTCTTGCATGTCTATCGAGACATCTAGATGCTATATGACCAACTTTATTGCAGTTAAAACATTTGAAAAGTGCTTTACCTTCATACTTACTTCCTGCTGGACCTTTACACATCTTCCTTGCAAATAGTGCTTCAAGTTCTTCAAATTCTTTTGCATAAAGTGCTTTCCAATCAGTTTTGTCAGATGATGATGATGTTGATGATGCTTTGAAAGATAAATCAGTCTTTATAGAAACATCTGGACCAAATTCTTCAAGTTCAAATGCAAAAAGTTTTCCAACCAAAGTATCTCTAGAAACTGAAGTATTAGGCATTGTTCTCATTTCATTAATAGCAGTCACTTTCATTTTGTAAGCCGGTGGCAATTCTCTTAAAACTTTAGACACAATTTCATCTTCACTTAAGGATCCTCCATAGCATTGTATTCCTAAAACAATTTCATTAACCCTTTCCATAAATGCATAAATTCTTTCGTCTTCTTCCATTTTCAAATTTTCATACCTGACCCGGTAACATTCTAGTTTTGCAATTTTGACAGTGGTATCTCCTTCATTCAGTGTTTCCAATTTATCCCAAATAGATTTAGCAGTAGATCGATCTGATAATCCCATGATTTGTTGATCTGATAATGCGCTCAAAAGTGCTTCTCTTATTTTGCAATCATTTTCCATGTCCTTAGCCAATGTTGGTGGATGAGGTTGATTCGGAACAGGAGCAACATAGCCATTCTTTGTAACATCGCATATATCTCTTCCAATGCAGTTCAGATGTGTTTCCATTCTGATCTTCCATATACCATATTTAGTTCCATCAAGCTTCGGACTGTCCTTCTTGAAAATATTTGTTGCCATAGGATCTCCTCAAGTTGTTAGGCTTCTGCAAAAAGAGGACTAAGCTCTGATACCAATTGTTAGGTCCCAGGAAGGACAAATGAGAGGGGGGGTGAATCAATTGTGAACCAGTTATCAATAAATTGTAATCCAAATGCAAGTTATTCCAATTTAAACTTAATGTTGATAAACCAAACTTAAGTGTCGGTAAAACAAATTAACATATATAATAGTACCGGTTTAACTTAATGCATAAAACATAAAGAGAAACAACATACACAACACATAACACATAGATTTTGACGTGGAAACCCAATAAGGGAAAAACCACGGTGGGAAACCTTACCCACAATCAAATGATACTACTGCAGATAGTATGTGTATACAAAATGGGGTCTGCACATACCAAAAGGCCAACTGCCTAGAGCTCACTGCTCAATCACAAATTAGGAGTCACACTGACTACACAATTGGATGGTTAAATCCAATGATAATGTAATGCTCAAAATAGCATCTACAATGCTAGATTCAGCACCGGTTAAGCTTTGAACATGAGTGTCAAAACACCTTCATAACCTTCCTTCAACCTTCAAATAATATATGCGTGATTAACACAAGGATCTGCTTAATTCCGCTCTTCAATATTCGAATACACTCATCATGATGATCTTCAATAAGATCTTACAATCATTTATACAAAACCTAAGACCAAATGTATAGGTCGTCTCATTAAAGATGTTACAATAAAATCAATTACAAATAAGTCTTGATGTGATAAAACATGTCGACTCAATGCATTTACCAATCAATAAACAATCTCCATAATGTGTCGTGTTGATCTGGAATAGATAACATGTACCGGTCCATAACCTAGACCTATCTGCCGGTAAAGGCAAATATGTCAACCCGATTAGACCAATAAGAAAAAGACCAAAACCAAACTTCCAATCCATGTCTTCGATAGAACCACATTATCTCCAAATGATAACAAGTCATCATCGTTGTCAGTGAACAATATAACCTGTTGGTGAACACATATCGGTGACTGTGCATAAGCCATTAACCATATACCAGTGAACATAATGTAAACCTCCATGAAGACAAGTGTTGACATCAATGACAAAAACAATGCAACACATGACAAAGTCATCCATAATA
This sequence comes from Cryptomeria japonica, assembly GCF_030272615.1. Taxonomy (NCBI): domain Eukaryota; kingdom Viridiplantae; phylum Streptophyta; class Pinopsida; order Cupressales; family Cupressaceae; genus Cryptomeria; species Cryptomeria japonica. Next base: position 548,120,360 of record NC_081414.1, on the reverse strand, counting down.
CCAACATACACCTAGTACTATGGTTAGCTCATGTGAATTAGGAATGTAAGACTCTATTTGGTTTGAATAAGAAATAACAACATTATCTCTTCCCTCTCTTCTAGCTTGAACATATCTATCTATGTGGTTTAAGTGCATGTCCTTGTCAACTCTAGGCTTCTTGGCATTGATAATGTTTTCCTTATCAATAATAGCACCACTATTTGCACTTGTTGATTCTAGGCTTTGGGTATGCACTTCTTATTTTCTTTTTGATATTCTAGATTTTATCTTTTATTTGAAACCTTCTTGGTTGAGAGATTGTTCTTATCATCAATATTTTCTCTTTTCTTACCAATATCAATCTTTGGAGTAGTTACAGCTTCTTTGGGATCTTTCTACCCTTGCACCAAGATATACTCATTTCCCAATCATTAACCACTCTATACCTATATTACCCTTATACTAAAAGCCTTGATCATTCATATCAATTTTTTCTTGGAATACTTCATCCTTTACTTGAATTTATAAAAATTCATCAAATTGGTCAATGTTATCCTTATAGTACTAAACAACACCTCCTCATTGAGAAAATTATTTATCTCTACTTGGAAAGTTCAACTTCATAGTTCAAAGGGTTGTGACAAAGGAAAGAATACTCACACCATATTTTTTCTTCCTAAAAGTGTACATGATCCCTTCTAAAAGGATCTAATGTGTTCTTGTCCTATTTCCTAAAGCTTGCATTCTTTTGGGCATCTTTCTTATCATCTTGTTGTAGACTTTTAGACCAATTAGTACTCCACAGCCTATTGTGCAACATTTTCCCTTCATTGAAAGTTATTACTATACCCTAAGGTGGCAATCCATTTTAACTTTGTGTTACACTATAGAAAAAGTATTTTATGGCCCCTATCAAGTTATCTAACTTATCTTTAGTTGAAAGAGTTTTGTTTGCAAAAAACCCTTTTTGACTATGATAGTTATATATCATCTCCTCAACTATTTACCTAATGCCCTCTTATTTCTTACAATATTAGCAAATGATCCATGTGATTCTTTAAGTGTTTGAGGCTTTTCATATCTAAAAAAATACCCAATATTTCAATAAACACGACCACAATATAGAAAAGGGCACATTGATCCAGTTGGTTTGAGGTACTGACATGCCTTTATTATGGTGAGAATGAACTGATTGTTGAGTTTTTTTACCCTTTTATAAACGTTTTTCTTGATGGTAGAGATCTCATGGATAAATAATTATGGTTCAATCTTATCCCGATATTACATTTTAAAGATGCTCACAAAATATACCTAATAAGTTATGATGTTGTATGGGATATTCTTTTACCACTCTTTTTCACTTAGTTGTAGAGAATGTAAAATTAATTACATCTTTATGTTCTCATCCTCAATTTCATATTCATCAATGATATTGATGAAATGCCTCAAAACTATCTTCTATGGTTATCGCATTAGTTTCATATAATCTATGAATATTTTATTTGTTTTAATTTTGGATTAGATTGAGGTAATTTGAGATACCAAAGAAGTACATTTTTCTATGCCTTTCTCCTCCAAGGGCCTATTTAAATTGTGTAATTTTTTAAGCCTTTCTATGACCATGATAGGAATTTTTTAGACACATCCTTCTTATTGGTTCCAAAAAAATTGATTCCAAGTCTTGGACAAATGTTGGTGATATATATTTTATTATTATGCAGCTTGGGAATGAGCTTAATATATTTGATAAGCTTCAACTTAGAGTTCCTATCTCCTTCTTAGACCATGGTCAATGAAGTCTATTTATTTATGTAAGTCATTTTTCCTTTCATTATCATCAATTTGCATCTACTAATCAACTTTTTTGTAAGTTATGATTAGATAGAGACCTATGAGAAATTGTAGGTGAAAATTATTGCTAGTCAATTCCGTGTGTGTCCATGCCTTTATAAAACATGGCATATGTTTTTTACAACTACAATTTTAGGTTGCTCCCTATCTATTCTATAAACTACTACATTTTTCACCTTATACACATCCATGTTAATTCTTCTCCTTTCAAAAACTAATCAACTAAAAGTTGAAGGTATATCGATACCTAATCTCTTAAGTCAACAAAGGTAGTGGCTCTAACTGAGGTAGCTACATACTCTTGGTCAGACTATCTAAAAGAACCACCTCCATATTTTTTTCCACTTCCCATTCTAGTTTCTTGCATTATCTAAATTACCACCTCGTGCAAGCTAATATATAGAATGTCTACTTCTATCCATGACTAGGTTTGATTAAGAATAGTAAATCTAGGTTGGTACTATAGAGTTGCCACATATCCCAAAATGGAAAGATAAAATTTATCTTGATAAAATTGTATATCTTCAACCAAAAGGATAGGAACAGAGATGTAAATTCCTATGATTTTATAAAGATTTTTTGAGTTTTTTAACAAATTTCCCTATCAACAATGCCATTCTATTGGCTCCCAAAACCCTTGCTTCACTTCCTAGAACTAAATTTCACATTCAACACCATGGTTTTTATCATGAGGGTGAAAACTATTCGTCCATAGAAAATGGACTGTCAAAGGTTAACCCTATGAGAGTGGGTTTTCTCTCCTTATTCAAGATTAGCTTGTACTTTGGTGAAAGGAAGCTAGGTTAATGGAAACAACTTCCTACACTAATCTTAGTGGGGTAGGTTATGGAATTTTTTGACAAAACATTATTAGTTATAGTGTTACATGCACATTAATTTAACCTCATCAAAATATGTAAAATAATAATAACGATAATAAAAAAATAATGTGGAGAAAATTGTTTCGAGAGAAAAACCACACTTCAAAAGCACAATTATTTGTATTGTCAAAAAAAGGTTATAATACAACCATAAAGATAATCTCATTTGGGATTCTTTAATAATAATAGATTTTCTAGAGTTATTTTGACAACATAAGAGTACTCATGAAAACTTCAAACTTATACTACTTTGCAAACGGAACAAGTGCTATATAAATAATACAACACAAGGGAATATGAATCTCTAGGATTACACATGGTAAGAATCCAATGCCTACATGTCTATATTAAGTCTCCTTGACATGCACAATGCTTGCTTGCATGCAACGACACCACATGAAATGCACTATCATAACTAAGACACGCCTAATTTGCATTTACCATTTACAATGTACTTATCCACATGTATAAGACGCCTCCAAATGAAATGTGTTTGAATGCATGTAAAAAAAAATTGCATACATAAGTGCCAAATCACATGGTTCCCACTTGCCACAGTTAACTTCCACTATCTTAATCAATCACAATTAGTCCTTTTGTATGATCCCTTCATAATTTTTCATATGACTTACAAAATGGCAAATTGCCACCAATTTAGCCTCTAGTGGGGTCTACAAATTGGGATGCCTACTTCCACAAATGTATCTTGCATGTCATATAATCACCTCCATGTAGGATGCCACCTCAATTAGTAGGTCCCACAAAATGAAATGAAATTAGCAGGGTAATAAACATGAGAATAAATAATTAAAAAATAAATTGGATGCAAGGACTTGCAAAAGTTGAGATATCATAATCCCAAACATTCTCTCACTTCTCAAAGACCTTTCAAGGGCCAATCAACAATAAATTTATAGGCGCCATAAGGCCCATGGAATCAAAATACAATATGAAATTCTCTATGCTTGTAGGATTTGTCAGTGCATCTACACTATTTTTCATTGTGCCAATATATCCAATTTTACCTTTCCATCATCTACCATGTCTCAAATAAAATGGAACTAAACATCGATTTGCATTATTGTTACATGGAAAGTAGGATTATTTGAGAAATATATTACTTTATACATACTATACTTGATTCATTTCCTCCATAGATTACTTTATACATTGCAAAATAGGAACTACCAAGGATCTACAAGTCATTGAATGTAATCATCAATTAATGTTGAAGGTGATCAAATGTTTTGTATATTTGTTCCTTTGACTCTTGTGTGTGTCATATTTTCTATCAAAGTGGTATCCTGTGAGACCTCTCTAGTCACCCTTCATTCAATTTTTGTTTCAAAGTCATACTCGTAATGGTGATGTCATGAAGACCACATGAAATAGTCACAATTTCTATCAAAGTGGTCTCCTATAAGACTTATCTAATCCCCCTCCATTTAATTCCTTTATTTCGAAGTCATACCCACAATGATGATGAGATAAACACCACTTAAAATAATCATTATTGTTCATCAACCATTCTTACATCTTTATCAAAAATATTGACGTATGAACCACATGCAAATCTATGACATACATCATTCATTAACACTCTCTCCCCTTTCCATCATGTTCACTATTTCTATTATTTTCACTCCATTTTACTCGCATCTTTATCATGAAAAAAATTAGAAAAATAAAACAATCTAAAATGTTGCGTTAATATAGTTTAAGGTAGTTGATTTAGGGTCTTCATATTTCTATTGATTTTCAGCGAGAGAAGCTACATTAAATCATTTTCAAGGGATGATATGCGGAATGAAGTAGAGGAAAAAGTATTGATTTGACTATTGACTTGTCCCTATCGAATTGTTCTACATAGTAGAAGTCGTTCCATAGAATAAAAGCATGTCTTTTAATAATTAGAAGGAAGAAACCCAAGGGAGACAAGCTTAGAATATATAAAAGTAGTGGAGAAAAATTATGAAGTTTAGCTACACTTCCTACTCATTTGTTTATTGAATATTTGTTTTAATTAGAAAAGGCCCAAGTGCATTTTCCACTAACCCAAATTGCTTTGGTGAAGCTATTGATTTTCTCATAGTGTATACCTTTCACTGTAGTACCTAGTCCTCTTGTTATGATGCATGTCTTTGTCCTTATTGGATTTAATTATTCTTTGATAAATGAGTCTATTGTGGAGGTAGAAAGTCTTTTGATTGGATGGTAAGTGACTATTATATATTTGTTTAATGTAAAAGCCTATTTTTTTTTGTGATAGGTATATTAATGATGTAATAGATGTATTATAAGTGGAAATTGACATTTGGGAAACTTTTTTATTAGAGTGAAAATATGGAATCGATAGATCAAATTCGAAGATGAAGCTAATGACCAACCAAAGTCAATCATCTATAAAATGTGAGAATAAAGTTCTTATGTTAGCACTAAAAGGGGATGTTAGAAATTACGCAGTGCATGACATAGAGTACATAATAAATAAATTAGCATATTAATATCAATCTATTGGATGTTAAATATAAGTTAGTTGTTAGATGGTTTGGGTAGCTAGTATCTTGAATGGCTATATAAAATCATTGAATGTAATAATCAATTAATGTTGAATATGATTGTTGATTTGTGTTTTTGAACCTCTCACTCTTATGTGTGTTGCATTTTCAATACTTTCCTAATAAAGTTTGAAAGACATTTTTCAACACTACCTATTTTATACACAAATTATAGGCATCAAGGCAAACAAGATTTAGGAAAAATAAGAACATAGTTGGTAGATTTTAATTCTTTGCATCATCTTATGAACCTATTCTTATTCTATTAGTCTCTCATCTACATTTTTTCATTGGTATGTACTTTCAATTGATCATATTCATGCGCTTTCATGCTTAAATCCTTATGGACTATGTATTGCAATTGATGATGACATGCTCATAGGTATTACATGTTATGTGTTTATATTTTACATGATATCATGTTGTGCTTAAATGATTTATCTATCTTGCTTTTTTCCTCACCATTAGGTGTAATATTGAGGCCATCATATTACTCTCTAATAAATGAACTTCACATTCACATCTTGATATCTTGTTGATTGATTGTCACATAAAACCATTTATACCCATAATTACTATGCTTTATATAATGATATCTATGAAATATTGTTAAAATACATTATTTCATAGATATCATTGGATTTCCTTGCACCAATAATATTTTTGTTTTTAGTTGGTGAATATTGTATTTGTATTTTTATCAAAAAATCTTACCAAATTTCACAATATGTGAACAAAGACCAACTCCCTTAGAATTCATCATATACCCAAGATTTGTCAATTCCTAACCCCTGAAATTCAGTATCTATGCCGTCCTACATTTGCATAAATATATAAAATATATGCTTTGCCTATACATAACTATATATAACAAAAAATATGTATCATATCGAGCAAAAGGACATTACATCCACCTGTGTATTTCCCTTCACCTTTCTCACACAATCGCCTTGCCCTTCCCATCTGCAGGCACCCCTTGTTCGCTCTCTAGTTGTGGATGCTCTTCTTCCACTAGTGGCTCTAGGGGACAACCAATCCAAAGTGACTGGCCTTTCCTCTTCTTTGCCCCCTTGGTTTCCCTCGCTTTCGTCGTGAGGAGGAGGCACTATCTGTAGAGGAAGATTTCTGATCATACAAGCCCCATTTTTCTATCCCCCTTGATACTCCTATCCTCCAAAGTTTTGAGATAGGTCTTCACCCCCAGCATACCCACCTAGGTTGAAGCACGTTGTACTTCCTTGTTGCTATTTTCACTCCACACCAGAAATGGACACAGTGGCGAGATAAATTCACTCACATAGAGCCACACACCACCGAGGCAGACAAAACCTTGCCCATCTCTCTCCATTTCCATGAGGATTTCAAAACCTCCCCTCCATTCTTCTCGGATGCAATTCTCCACCACCCAATGAACTACCTCCTTCGATTCCAACTCGAAGCACCACATCGTGAAAATAGATGTTACATCAACATTGCTTCGATATTTGAAGGTGATGTTCAAGTATTCCTCTCCCACGACTGTCTTGACTCTTGTCAAGAAATCCCTTTCTTTGAACCAGAAGATATTTGATAGTCTCTCATCTGATATCGGTCCCCAAAAATCTACCATTAGCTTTGAGGCCCTAAGAGAGAAATTTGCCTCCATAGTTTTGCAAAGAAAAGCTTCTTCATTTTGTGTCACTCAATTTTTTTACCTGGCATTCTAAAAGGCAGCTAACGTCTTCTTAAGGAAGACTTGCCACCCCATGTACTTCCACCACTCGAGATCCATTAATGAAGCATGTTTCTGCATTTAACGGCCTGTCCCTCTGTATCAATAATATCCACCTGAACACATTTTTCCATAAGTAGGAATAATCCTGTAGGTCCTACTAGCTCATCGACCAGCCATGAAGCACCATCGCCTGTCAACCCCATACATCCCCTCTAGCTATTGTTGTCTAAATGTCAAGTGAATCAAAGCCAATGAAGTAGCACAATTCACCATAGATCACACTAGGATTTGAAATAAATCCCAGCAGGTCAAACACCTGATAGCATTTAATACGTCGTCCTTCTCAAAATGGTCATGAATCTAAAACAAAATGTAGGGGAATATTCCTCTTGAAATTCTAGCTCAAGCCCGCTCCTTCCCAAATTGAAAGTTTGAAATCAAAATATTTCAATTGCATGACCATTATGGTCATATTTGACTACCTGTATCATCCCCTCTAGAATTTCAAAGGCTTGGTTGGCACAACAATCCGCCTCCTGATTTCCTTCCCTTCTTATGTGTGATACCTAAAATTCTGGAAAGGTAGCTAGTAAGCGCCTTATTGTTTGAATATCTTTATCAATTTTCCAATTTTCAACTCTTCCTTTGAGAATCGCATGGATAATTATCTATGAATATCCTTCTAAATGGATGTTAGGGATTCCCAAGGATCTTGCCAATTGAACATCTAGGAGCATCGCTTTAGCCTCTAAACCACTATTTGTACCCTCTCCTAGATTTTGAAAACATTTGGCAATCAGGTTACCTTCATCACCTCTTGCAATACATCCTGCGCTCGACGGTCCCAAATTTCCTTTGGCAGCATTGTTGATGTTGATCTTAAACCCATCCCCTCTCTAGCGGTCCCTATTGGATTGTATTATGTTGTCGCTGAGAAGGATCAACCCACTAATACATTTGGACTAGATTTCCAACTGAGCTTTCCGATGGAGAAGGTATATCGTGACCAAATTTTATTTTTTTTTGAAAAAATGCTCGAATTCGTCGTAATTCCGACGATAATTTTCCATTTGGTTTCGACGAAGAAGGCATTAGCAATGAAAATTTTCTTTTTTTCAAAAAAGTGCTCGAGTTCGTCGTAATTCTGACGACAACGACCATTACTTAAAAAAAAGAAGAGGACAATTCATTTGTGCATTGCAATCTCGCGTAAGCATCCGTGGCAACTTCAACCCCCAACAACATCAAACCCGCATCGAAGGCATTTGTGCATTGCTTGCAATCCCGCACAGGAGGTAGATTCTTCACCTTAATTTCATGTTGCAAAAAATATACCATTCAAGAGATTCTACAACTTTTGCTTGCTTTTATACATGCTAGCTATGCCTACATTGTTGTGGGATATTGACCGATTGTGGAAGCAACTCTTGGAGTATGAGAGATTCCTTTTTTATGCAAAAGATGTTAGGAAATGAGACATGTGGTGGTTAATTGCCCTAGTTTTTAATGCAAATTGGTCAATCTTGTATTCATATTGATTATCCAATCTCAGGCCGGATGGCTCCTAGTCAAAGGTGTGGTTCGCTGAATGCATAATACCCTGTAGGAATCCATTCCTCATAAAACCACAGAACTATGATTGAGGAGTGAGCATTCAATTTCGTCGCAACAATCCCTTCCTCCCGTATACGTGTTGATTGATCACTATTGTATGAGCTAATATATAGGGCGGTGTTTGCCTCTGGCTGCTGAATCGATGGAGATCAAACCAACGCACAAGAAAACAATGTGAATGAATATTATTCAAGTGATTTGCAACCTTCAATCAGTGTTGTTCGGGCAAGCCTTTCTTTCTCTTTCCAGCCATCCTAATGTTAGGCCCAATATGGAAAGCTAATGTACTGAGAGGGGAGGGGTGAATCAGTACTCCAAAACTTTTCTTGAATAATAACCTTACTGTTATGCATAAACAGAATAGTGCAGTAACATAAAATAAAGTTAAAACAAATAGATAACAATCATACATGATTCACTCCATAACACATATATTTTGGTTACGCGGAAACTCTTGGTTAGAGAGAAAAACTGCGGTGGGGATGGCACCCACAACTTCACTGTTGCAATAATAAGGAATGCTCGGCTAGAGCTACATTTTAGCTATTTCTAATAGCATACCCTGTTAGGAGTAACAAGATCTGTTAGATCTACCTTGCTAAAGGATTTTACAACATTTATTCTGAATGTTGCACCTGGTTAGAGGCTTTACAATTTATAGACTTGATTAGAGTCTTTTACCCTGTTAAAGGTTTCTCTTTCAACTTCACAATATTACAATATAATCATTACAAATATCTGCAACTTTACATCTAAAATGTTATAGAAAATTCTATGTGCTCAGAATAGATTACCTTGCTTATAGCATACCTCGGTAACCCATATAGTAACTCGGTAAACCCTTCTGTTTACTCTATTCTTCGACTGTTCTTTGAAAACCTTCTCGGTGACCTCTGTGTCTCTATAACAGTCTTCTTTCATCATGCATTCATACACTTCACTCATGCTATATAAATAGATCTCTTAAAACGGTGATCCAATTCATTGCTTCGATCTTACAAACAAGATTCCTCGAATGAATAACTAAACAAAATATTTCATTGGTTAGATTGTCCTTAAAATCATACACAATCTTCTGGTGCAATTTCCAATGTAATAATGGTTAGATGTGCCTCGATCTTGTAACACGTTTTCATATGCATGTCCAGGTTCAATGTATCTGGTAACATGTTTCACTCGGTGTATGTCAACTTGGTGTGTCATCTTTACTGCTCGGTAGTCTCAAAAAGATACTCAGTAGACAGCTCGGTGTATACTGCGTTCTGTGACTGCTTTCCTCTGTAACCGACTAGACTATGCATATTGACTTCTCTATGTGTACCGACTGCATGATTCGGTAGTGCTAACCAACTAGAATATATAGTATGACTTTGAATATAAAAACTAATGGCAACTTGATAAGTAGTAACAATCTCCCCTTTTGACATTAGTTGAGATGTTTGACAAAAACTACTTTCAAAGTCATAACTCAAAAATCTATATACTTTGCAAAATGACTATACTTGACAATATATACAATAGTCAATGAAATAGTATATTCAGATATACTCCCCTTATCATTATACTATACATAACTCTGATTTTTGCATACTCGGTTCTGTGTTTGTGTGCTCTACTTACTGTCCTTGGATATTCTACATACTCTGCTCGGTATACTCCCCCTGTATACAATACTCCAAATATTGTATCAAAACTGTATTACAAAAATTGTATTACTCCCCAAATATATTATATTACTCCCCCTAAATAGTATCACTCCCCCTTTTTGACAAACATCAAAAACTTAATTCCCATCTGGGGGTGGTAACTGATCAAAAAAAGATTTATACTTATTTCGGACGTCGGTGAGTGCGATAGAGAGTGCATCCTTTACACTTTCCATTAAAGAATTTTGTGCTTGAATATCAGCCAATAGGGATATTAAGCCATCAAGAGTGCTTCCCTCTTGTGTAGTAGATAGGCGTGTAGCTCGGTTAATCTGTTCTTGAACTGATGAAAGATGAGGAAGAAATAATGTTTGGAGTGTCATTATATCCATCCTGATCTTATGTTCTTCATTTCTTAGTTCTAACTATTGAGCCATGAGCCGTTGAAGCTTGGTATAAAAATTCTGAACTGAATTGGGCTCTATGGTCAACCTATTTGAGAGATCGGTGATCTCTTTTTCAATTGCATCAGTTTTATTCTTGATATCTTTAATGAATATGGAAAATGTGCAAAGTTTCTGAAATAAATAAAGAATATGCTTGAGTTGAGGGGACAACTTAGCAATGAATTTGACAAGTTTGACTTTGCCAATAGCGAGAGCTTTTTATACCTCTTCTATCATTTTTGCAGTAACCTCCTTGTCTTTGAGCTTGCTCAAGTACTCAGATGCATCAACTCCAGATGTTTCTATTTGATTAAGGAGTTCATCCAGTTGAATGTGGATGGCTGCATCGGTTGACACTGTGGCTGTAGGTAGCATATCTGTCAGCAGTGTCTTCACCTTCTGAAGTACTTTATTCTTCTTTTGTATGGCCATTTGTTTTTCTTGTTCAGCCTTTGCTTTGCATAGTTCACCGAAATCAATAAGTGCTTGCCCCTTTAATTTTGAGATATCCACATTGGGTAGCACTATTGGTTTAGATAAATCAACTTTGAAACTATGCTTTTTTACCTTCTTCTCTTTACCTTTGGTCGGTTGAACTAAGACAATAGCTTGAGAGGCTTGCTGACCCTCGGTAGGTTGCTTGGTGGAGGCAACACTTTGGTTAGTTCCGGTAGTCGTTGTGATGTCTTTGGGTGTCTCAACTACTACATTTTCAGTGCTTGACGGTGCTTGAGAGGTTTGTTCTTGAGTTGTACCTTCTGCTGCTTTAGACTAGTGACCTTTGGTGCCTTGTGCTATATCCCGAGGAGCTTCGGTAGAGACAGGTTGAGTGATCAGTGGATAAGGTTGAACTTGTACTAACATAGATTCACTAGATACAAGTTTTGCATATGTAGTGCCTTCTATCATCTCCTGCTCCTGTTCTTTTGCATCCATGACATCTTCATCAATTTGAATAGTGTCAGCTGGGTCTTGCTCGGTAGCGTCAGGACTGTGCTCGGTGACATCAGGATCTTGTTCGGTGACATCAACAATTTCAACTTTAGATTGTTCACCGACATCTTTTATTTTGAAGATTTCCTGCCATTTTGCTTTTGTCTCATGTTCTACATCAATGTATAGCCCATTCATCAATTTTAAGGCTCTCTGTTTGACAAGAAATTTTGAATTGTAGGTTGTCAAGTGTTCCTTTATTTCTGCTATAGACATATCAGGAAATAGATGGACTAGACTTCTTTCTCTTATTTGTTTCTCTGAGTCCATTGCATATTTCCACCTGTTATCAATATGTAAGTAAAGTTCATTTGGAAGTGACTTTACTAGTTCCAATGGAGCTAGCCGAAACTTTAGAAGTGTACAAATGACAGCTTCTTCAATTTGTCGCTTCTCATCATTATTTCTTGTTTCATACTTGACATATCTAAAGGAACCAAATCCACCATATTCTTTTAGATTTGCACAAAAGTTTTCAACACTATGTATATTTACCTTCTTGCTTTTGACAATTTGGAATTTGTTGGCATCCTCAGATTCTGTATCACTAGACTCTTTTGCCAAGATGAGTCTCCAAGTAGATTTCTTGTAGGTCTTGGTTACCTTGGGAGCAGTAACACTCTTTTGTTTCTTACTCAGTGATGCAACTGATGCTCTTGTATTAGGCTTCTTTGTTGGAGGAGTCGGTAGGGCCTTTGAAATGTCCTGTTTCTTTCTTTTCAATACTTTACCCTTAGGCAGTTCGGTGCTCAATGTTATTGCTGCCTCTTGAGCTTCTGATTCCTCTTCGGTAATGGCAAGAGTACCTTTGATAGGTGTGGAGGAAGATTCTTCTCTGAATTTCTCAGATAATGCCTTAATCATCTTTGTGGCCTCTGTTGTAGCTTTAGGTACTACAATGCTCATTTTTACCTTTTCCTTAACTTCTTCATAAGTTCCATATCTCAGTTCAGTAGTATGCCTTGGCAATGTAAGAAATGCATCAATATGTTGTTGTGTGATATCAAAATCAATCTCATAACCCATAGGTGGCAAAGATTGAGTCCTTGGTTCCACAACATTCACATAATAGTAATCGGTGTCTACCTCAAAGCATATATCATCCTTATATTTCTCTACCAGCTGGGGTGGAATCCGGTACCTGTTGTGCATCTTCTCTTGAAATTTGCTGAAGTAGTCATCCATGATATCATTGAAATTATCTCCCAATTTCTTAATAAAGTTATTAATTTGATGGGTGATTGGTCGGTGTAGCTCCCAAACTACTTTACCGACTGATGGAAAGAATTTCTCAAAGTAGAAAAACATGCATACAAGAAGTGAACCAAACTTCAGTGTATTTGCCGAGTTGTTCTTCTTCGGCTTCCTTATTGTGTTCAGGTTCTCAAACAAGTTTTTCAATAACACTTCACATAAGTCAACTTTCATTCCCTTTTTCACAATTTTATAGGCTAAGTCAACTGCTGCATAGGGTACACTGTTTTCCCTTGCTGATTGGAAGAAAAAGTAACCAATTACTCTAATTGTAAACTTAAGTTCTGCATCAGTGACATTGTTCAATTTCAGTCCTCGGTAATCAGATTCTACTCCAGTTAAACTGATTAACTCCATCTGTGATATCATCTTTTGTGCTCATGCATGATCATAGATAGGATAACCGATGATCACATGAATGATTTCCTTAGTGATTTTGAATGGTTGCTCCTCTAGCCACATGAAATCATCATGAACACTGCTCAAAACAAACTTAACCCATTGGGGTTTGAACACACGGGGATAGGCTAGGGCTTCAGTTAATCCCTTGATTTTGATATGCTCGTACTTGCTATCCATTTTGCCATCGGTACATAGCTCATCATATGTGTCACTTATCTCAACATGACCGCGTTCTTCAACACGACATTTGGTGAAGAATCTAACATCTTTGACTAACAAGACTCGATCCGGGATGAGTGAAAAGGCAGTTTTGTCATCCGGTTCAGAGGCAACTTTAGGAGTCAAAGAGTATTTCAATGAGGGCTTCTCTACATTCTTGACAACTATGGGATCTTGGATCTTGGGTGCCATTTATAAATTTCAGGTAAAACTAGCAAATTATCCTTAGGGTTTGACGGTTTACAAATGGCAGACGCTTCACACTCAACAGATAATAGCAATTTGACAAGATCGGTAAACTAGCTTAACAGTGTGATGAGATTTATGTAAATACCTTGGATTTGCTTTGAATGAGGTTTGATCGCCTTCATTCGCTCTGCTCTGCTCTTTCAAAAATTTGGTGAATGAAAATGACCACAAAAATACCTTTAAGTACACAAAATACCTTATCGGGCTCTATGTGGGTTAGGTCAAAAACATTAAATGCACTTGGTTCACCTTTTACCGATTTACTCTCTTTTTTTTATTTTAACCGAGTAACCAAATTTCCTTCATTTACCGACTTGACAGGCTTCCTGTATTCACCAACTTGACAGGTTTCCTGTAAAGTACTTTTGATAGAATTTCAAACTTACTAATGCATCTTAACTATGCAGATTTTGAATTTAGTACATAATAGAATAGGAACTATTATGATTTTAACCTTCAGAGAATGTAGTCCCTTCATACCTTTGCTAATTAATTTGGAATAGGTGCACCTAACTTGGTAGGTAAGGTGCTTTCTTCATTTGACATGATTTCCTTCTTTTTCCAAATCATCTTTAATTTTTCTTTTATCTCTTTAGTGTCTCCTCTAGGTTGATCTCTGCAATCTCCAGCCAAGTGTCCAGCTTTGTGACAATGAAAACATGCCATACCAGGATTTCTCCATGATCTTCAGTTGTTCATTCCAAACCTTATAAAACAGTTGGCACTTATATGTCCATATCTTCCACAACATTCGCACCATATCCTTGTATTGTAATCCCATGGTACTGCTGCATATTGTCGATAAGGATCTGTGTGAGTTCGGTAACCTCTAGTGTTTTCTCAGTGTGCATACCACATGTAGTTCTTTTGCTTAAGCTAGCACTTCTCGGTACTATGTCCATATCTATTGCAGTTTTTACAAAACCCTTTGAATTTTGCCTTCTGATAATTGTTAACAGACTTTGTCCTACATTGATTAGATGTGTGACCATATTTATCACAATTGTAACAATAACCATTGGACTTAGTGATATTCGGTTGCTTACCTTTTCTGATTTGGCATATGTTGGCAGTATGACCTTGATTTCCACAGTAGTAGCAAATAGGCTTCTTTCTTTTGATGTTATTCCTATTTCCAGCTTGCTTTGATGATTCTCCTCTCTCGGTAGTATGAATTCCTTTCTTGGTAGATTCTTTTCCTTTGTAACCGCATCATACATCTTTGTTGGGTCTTCTTGTATTCAGTTGCTCATCCAACATCTTTGATGCTTCATAACTTTTCTTCAATGTTTCTTTGGATTTCTTCTTTGTTTCAAGTTCATTGGTCAACCTTGATACTTCAAGTTTCAATTCTTGATTTTCATCATTCTTCAGAACTGCTTCATGATGTGCATAACCTAGTTGATCTGTCATATTTTGTTGAATTCCAGTCAGCCTTGTGATTTCATCATTCTTATCAGATACTAAGACTTCAAGTTGTTGTTTCTCTCTTTGTAGATCTCTTGCTTTATCCTCAGCTGTCCTTAATGCATCTAGATTTTCAGTCATTTGTGTACTGAAATGTTCATGTTCTCTTTTCTTTGCTTTTAGTTGATCAGCCAATGCTTTGTTCTTTTCTTTCAATACTCCAATCATTTCTTCAGTCTCTTTAGATATACTATTCTTAGATGATGTCTCAATCTGTTCCACTAACTCTTGAGAATCCTACAAGTCATCAAATAATCTTCTTCTTACTTTCAGAGATTTTTGCATTTGCCTTTGCATGTCTGCAATCACTTGATTATCATGATCCAACTCTTCTTGTAGATATACAATCCTCCGAGATTGTTTATAGCCTTCCATTGATAAGATCTTTCTCTTTAGGTAGTTAAACCCTTTTCCAAGATTCAAGCTCTAATACCAATTGTTAGGCCCAATATGGAAAGCTAATGTACTGAGAGGGGAGGGGTGAATCAGTACTCCAAAACTTTTCTTGAATAATAACCTTACTGTTATGCATAAACAGAATAGTGCAATAACATAAAATAAAGTTAAAACAAATAGATAACAATCATACATGATTCACTCCATAACACATATATTTTGGTTACGCAGAAACCCTTGGTTAGAGAGAAAAACTACGGTGGGGATGGCACCCACAACTTCACTACTACAATAATAAAGAATGCTCGGTTAGAGCTACATTTTAGCTATTTCTGATAGCATACCCTGTTAGGAGTAACAAGATCTGTTAGATCTACCTTGCTAAAGGATTTTACAACATTTATTCTGAATGCTGCACCTGGTTAGAGGCTTTACAATTTATAGACTTGATTAGAGTCTTTTACCCTGTTAAAGGTTTCTCTTTCAACTTCACAATATTACAATAAAATCATTACAAATATCTGCAACTTTACATCTGAAATGTTATAGTAGATTCTATGTGCTTAGAATAGATTACCTTGCTTATAGCATACCTCGGTAACCCATATAGTAACTTGGTAAACCCTTATGTTTACTCTTTTCTTCGACTGTTCTCTGAAAACCTTCTCAGTGACCTCTGTGTCTCTGTAAGAGTCTTCTTTCATCATGCATTCATACACTTCACTCATGTTGTATAAATAGATCTCTTAAAATGGTGATCCAATTCATTGCTTCGATCTTACAAACAAGATTCCTCGAATGAATAACTAAACAAAATATTTCATTGGTTAGATTGTCCTTAAAATCATACACAATCTTCTAGTGCAATTTCCAATGCAATAACGGTTAGATGTGTCTTGATCTTGTAACACGTTTTCATATGCATGTCCAGGTTCAATGTATCTGGTAACACGTTTCACTCGATGTATGTCAACCCGGTGTGTCATCTTTACTGCTCGGTAGTCTCAAAAAGATACTCGGTAGACAGCTCGGTGTATACTACGTTCTGTGACTGCTTTCCTCTGTAACCGACTAGACTGTGCATACCGACTTCTCTATGTGTACTGACTGCATGATTCGGTAGTGCTAACTGACTAGAATATATAGTATGACTTTGAATATAAAAACTAATGGCAACTTGATAAGTAGTAACACCTAACACACCTGACCCGGAAGCCCTAGGGAGATACAATTGTGTTCAATTTAGCACAATCCTAACCTAGAAGGGGTGGACTGAAAATCTCCAACCACACAACTTATCACTTGTTAATTAACATATAGTATAAAGCTAGTCTATATGACCCTCGAACCATTTTCTTACTGTCTTGGGTTACCCTAGTTTAGGGTATTGGCAGTTTTTACTAAGTCTTCTCTATTTTAGGGTATTGGCAACTATCTCTCCTTTTGCATAGTTTTAGGTGGCATACAAAGTCATTGCCTTCTTTGGCTTCCTTGCGGCCTCAACCTCAACGATCATCTTTTGCAAACTTACTTTCTTCAATACTCTCTTCTTTATCCTTTCAAAGTTGAATTGTAGCCACTTAGGAACATCTAGATTCTTATCACTTTGGATAGACGGGTTCATGGTAGTTACAACCTACTTTGGCCTTTGTTCTTCATCTTGTTGCTTGTGCACCTAAGTTTAAAATTCTGGAGGAGTCATCTTAGGGGTGTGGGCCTAGATAGATCCTCTTTTTCTTGTTCTCCATGCTTCTGTGACTCCATATTCTAAGTTCCTTCCGACTTATATCTCATTTTCATGAGTCAACTTATAGTTCTTAATTCAGTTATAGGCTAGTATCTTGTGTGTTGATTGTACCTCTTAGTTTGATAAGGTTTTGGGTGGAATTTAATCTCTAATTTTGAGGAAATTTTTTCCCTATAAATGTAATTTTAAAATTCATTTTGAGGCTCTAATAATTGATTATTTAAGGTCTAAGTTTAGTAACACTCATTAGTGTGTTTTCTTTCAAAAGACATTTAGCAATAGGTTGTAGATTGAATACTTGTGCTTTGCTAGAATATTTTGAAGAATAAATGGAAATGAAGTTCATAGTTTACAACAGTATTGGTAGTCTTTTTTGATTGCTTGGTATTCTTTTCTTTCTTTCATTTTCCTTAGTCCTGAATTAATATTTACATTTATGAAACATCTTCTTTGTTATAATCAATTTGTGCATCTTTCATGGTGATTGAGGTTAATAAGGAACATGCGAATGAATAGTAGTAGTTGTTCTAGAGCTTTCGTTGGTCTCATTTTCATGTTAGAATTGCAATTTTGGCATGATAAATTATTTACATACAAGGTTATTTCTAGATTTTGTTGATAATGTGGATTTAGGTAATACTGATGATTCATTTTCTCGTAGCCTTGTTCTATCTTTTGCAATTTATTTTAACCTTTTACCTTAGGCAGATTGAGAAATTGACATTTCAACTTGATTAATGACATTTTCCCCTTGAACAACTTGATTAGGAAATGATAAATTCTAAAGTTAAGCTAACTTAACTCAAGGGACTGAGATGGTATCCTACCATGAAAGATGATAGTTCTAAGAAAAAGACTACCTAGTGATATGAAAGTTGATGCAAGATAGTAAGGACAACAAGGAAATTTATTTTGAACTTTGACAAGATTGAATCTTTGGGTTGAAGTTTGAATGGATTGATAGCGAAAAGGCATGTTGATGCAGGAATCCAATAAACTCAACCAACAAGGGAGATATTTCTCCCAACTCACCTATTCAATTAGGTGTCAACCCTTCACTTACTCACAAGACCCCTCACAAGGCCACAAGTTACTCAAAAGGATTCAATACCCCAAAACATACCCATACTCACCAACCCTCACCCAACCATTGAATCACACTCAAATAGGACAAATAAACATGTCTAAGTCACAATACAACTCTCCAACATTCAATCACCACCAACACCCGCAACCCTTATTCACACAAATCCTCCTTCAATTGGTTCTTCTAATCCCCCCTGGTACTCAACTCACAAAATGTACTAGATATCCAAAAACCAATGTACTTTCAGATACTCTTACAAGAACCACTAAACATATACCACCATTGGTCTTTATCATCCCAACCACCCAAAGGTCAACGGAAGAGTCACTGCTGCAACACTCAGTTTTTGTGATAGTATCAAGCACTTAGGATAGTCACTCCTTTTATGATAGTATCAAGCTCAGATCGATACTGGGCTGGGTAATAATGGAACCGCCAACAATGTATTTCTCATCTCAAATAATAAAGAGAATATAGGGCTGCATCTATGAATAAAAAAAGGTTGGAAAAGACTATTTCCACCTACTTGGCCACTGGAGTGGTTTTTGAGGTGTATTCAAAGCTTTTACTCCTTTTGTTACATTTTCACTTGAAATATGGTTGAATTGGCTTTGTAATCTCCTAGATACTTGGTACATGTTATAATCAAGTTAAAAGAGTCTCAAGACTACCCTATAG
The DNA here is from genome assembly GCF_030272615.1 of Cryptomeria japonica. Taxonomy (NCBI): domain Eukaryota; kingdom Viridiplantae; phylum Streptophyta; class Pinopsida; order Cupressales; family Cupressaceae; genus Cryptomeria; species Cryptomeria japonica. Next base: position 548,101,176 of record NC_081414.1, on the reverse strand, counting down.
TCATGCTCTACCTTATACAGCTACTCAATTAGCTTCCCAAACTTATAGGACATATGGTTTTATTCCTTACTTTGAGTTGAAATTGTCTTGGGTTAGATATAACTAAAATAAGCCATTCCTTCAACTACTTCAAAAATTGTCAAAAAGACTTCATACTACTATCTACATGTGTTTCTATTCTTAAGAAGTCTAATTTATGCAAGTGAAAAAACACCTAAGAGGTCATAGCTACTCCTTTTGACTTGGTAATATTCATGGTTTTTCTTTGTCTATTTAACTTCATTCCTTGCATCTTACCCACTATCTTGTAGCATACTTTGTTTTTGTTTTTAGTGAATTGCATTTAGTGGACTATTGTGCATCTTAAAATCATTTGACAACTTCAGGAAATGGTTTTCCTTCTTTATTACTTGACTATATCATTTAATATGCATGGATGGTATTATCATTTAATTTTCAAGATGGACCTTATATGGATGGTCCTTGCACCTTTTCAAATTGAACTTTTGCAAAATTCCAAATTTGGAGAGGAAATTCCTACTATTTGCGAATCCACCATTCATCTTTCAAATTTTAGGTCCAATTTCCACGAATCAGGGTTCCCAAGACCCTAGTCCTATAAAAATGAGCCATGAGGAACATCATGAATAAGGGAATGAACCAAATTTACGGAAACATTGTCAAACCTAAGTACAATTAGGCATAAATAAGGCACAGCCACTTAAATTGAGTCCAAACTTAGTGTATATTTTTAAAGAGATGCAACTTATGATGCAATATTTAGCCCCCTCTTAGCAAGAGTATGAAATTATGCTCATTTACTCTTTGGAAAATAGGGAGAAACCAAATATTTTTTCACCAAGATATTGAAGAGTCAAGATGTCTACAAGTTTGGAAAGGTGGTAGCTCCCAAGACTTATGATATTGTCAATCTACAATATTGAGATAAAAGGGAAGTACAAAGTGAGTAATATGAGTAACATTGGTAACACACATGGAGCATGTAAAACACAAAGTTATGACATTTAGAACTAGTAAGATTCATATATTCTCACTAGGAACCATATCAAAAAGACAAGGCATAGATCTAGGACTAGTAAGATCCTTATATAGTTACTAGGAGTCATGTCAGAGACACATAAAAGCATGATACCCAAGTTAGTAAGATCCTCTAATACTTAGTCATAGATCGCATTCTAACAATAAATAGAAACCTAATTGTGAAAGTTTGAGGTCCATTGGGAAAAAAGTTGTCATATTGCCATGACAACTTTTGTATTTCTTGTAGAAACTTCTTAAAAATATGGTTGGAAAGTTAGTTTATGGTGGTTTGAGGTTGTAACACACTTGGATGGGAATAAATAGGCCTTTGGCATGCCATCCAAGAGTTTTTCTTAATGAAATTGGGGTTTTATGTGCATTTTTTCATGCTATGTATCATATCATGCTTGATGATAGACCTTTTTTCATGCTATGTATCATATCAGGGAAGAATTTGGTTGATGATAGAGAGAGGGGTGAGGGGACCCTATGCAACCTTCAGAAGGGTTTGTCGATCAAAACCAAATGAAATAGATTAAATTTCTATGACTATCCTAAGGGTATTGATTTTCACAGTCATAGTTTTACTACTGATATTATTTTTGTTTTGACAGAGTTGTGTTTGTAAACACAAGTGTGGAAATGTAATGGAGTCATGAGATATCTTTACACTACATCAATACTTAACAACAACATAGTGTGTAGGAACCTAAAATATGAAAGGACTACATATTGGAAGGCGTGTGTGATGATGCCATGAAAGGTCTGATATCCCTATGTATCAGACTGAGAAAACCAGTGAAAGACAAAAAAAATGCACTCAGAAGGCAAAAGGTTGAATTGCCTAATGTTTGTTGTTGAAGTGATCTGTGGGGACCCTGCCAAGTCAAATACCTTGTTGTAGTTTCAAAGGGTGGAAAAAGAATAAGCATTTTATTTACCATCCTAAAAGACCATCCATCATAACAATTATTACCAATATTGATGTGTGCGTTGCAAACAAAGTTCTATAGGAAGGCTCTTTCTATTGTAATACCAAGTGAGTGTTCATAGACCTTTTGTAGGGTCCTCCTAGCCTTGTGGCCATCAATGAGTGCTCAACCAATAGGACAAGTATTGAGATTGACAATTTTGGAAGTGTGGCATTGTTGAGAGCCAACACTTATGTGTGAACCCCGTCTTCATGTATTATGATTAGTTGCCATGATACTTGACCCTATCCTCATGGTGTTGGCTCAATTCTTATTAGTGTGTTTGTTGAAGAAACATGATGTGAGAAGTTTGATGCAGAGACAAGGGTAGAACTCAGTATTTCATATTAGGACAGAAACCACATTGATTAGGCAAGTTAGATAAGGTCTCTCCAATGTTTAGGACACTGAATTCACATTAGACACTCATGGATTACCCCAATTAGACATCAATCAACTTAATATCTTATACAAGGATTGCATACCACAAAGCCATTAGATATGTTTTGAGATGAAAAAGAAGAGTTAAATGGTTTTGGTTCAATGATGATAATTTCTATTTTCAAGTAATTTAATTCGGTATATTATACTAAAATGTGATTTCATAACTAACATTTCAACTTCTATATAACTAGTTTTATAGCCTGATTTTCTTGCCTATGAAGAAAGACCATGTCAAACAATATCAACGAACAACAAAATAAGGAGACAATTGCTAGATTATGGTCTAACTTGAAAAGAAAAGGTGATGGAAAATATTATTGTTCGTGCAAAATTTGTAAGGGGTTAAAGACTAGAAGACTTCTAATCACAACATTGAAGAAACATTGTAGGCTGCATGGTCACATTGAAGGTGGACATGGTTATCACCCACTAGTAAGTTTTTTATTATATCGTTTTAACAATTTATATACATAATAAATCATGTGATGATGAGATCATGATCATGGTTTATTTATGTTTATCAATTTTATATAGGTTGAGCACCCCAGAGCACATGGTATGGATCAACACAACTCGAAGAATATGGTTTTCGAAGTGGACAAACATGGAGGTGTGAATATCAAAGCTAAAGATAATGATCCCATGGAAGATGATGATCATGAGCCAGAAAACACAATTGAAGATGATGGTACAAATACATTGATCCATGACACATTTAGTACTTGCGCAATTGATCATGATGATGAAGATGACCTTGATGTTGTTCATGATGTCCCTCTACTTGAGAAGGCATCTGAGACCCTTTACAAAGGCTCGCAGACAACTCTTTTCTCCGTTGTATTGTTGTTGGTGAACTTGAAGGTTGTTAATGGTTTATCCAACATAACAATGTCACGTATGTTAAGGTATGTCATATATATCATAATAAACTATGAATCATGTTGTACCATTAATATTCTTTATATTAACAAATTATATTTTTTTGTTGTAGATTGATAGGTGAGTTTTTGTTACCACCATCAAATATTCTACCTCTCTCATACCGATAATTATCTGCCATTATGAAAGATATTGGAATGGAGTATCAAGCAATAGATGCTTGTCCCAATGATCATATTATATATCACAAACAACATTAATTTTGAACTGAATGTCTTGAGTGTCATATCAGTAGATATCGAATAGATCAAATAACAAAAAGGTTCCTCGCAAGGTTCTTCACTATATTCCCATTATTCCACGTATGCAACAATTATTCAAGTGCACTAGCTTGGCACAATTTATGGATTACCATGCATGCAATAGAAGTCGAGATGACATTATTCAAATGCCTACAGATGGTTTAGCATTTATGGACATAGAGGAAAAGTGGCCACACTTTAAAGAAGAACCTCGTAAGCTCAGTTTTTCATTGGCAACGGATGGTGTCAATCCATTTGGAGAGATGAGATCTATTTACTCAGTGTGGCCTATTTTTGTTATCAACAATAACATTCCTCCATGGATGTCAATAAAGAGGGAGCACATAATGTTGGCAATGATTGTTCCAGGTATTTTATCATTTAAATATAGTCGTCTAAATTTAATTATAAATATTGCAGTAAAATGGTCATAATAATTATGTAATGTTTTTGTTCATTCAATTAGGTAAGTACCAAGTTAAAGATATGAATGTATAAATCAAGCCTCTTATTGACGAGTTGTTGGAGTTATGGAATGGTGTCACTATGTATGACGTCTCTACACCAATAGGACAAAGACAATTTTAATTCCATGTGATGCTTCTATGGACAATACACGATGCCTCGGGGCTAACACATTTTTGTGGTATGTTATAGTGTTTAAGTTGTGCATGAACATTATAATTCAAAAAATTATCATATTTAATCCAATTATACATTATCTTGTAGGTCTTCAAACAAAGGGAAAATTTGCATGTCCTGTTTGTAGTCCAAAGATGAAATCTCGTCATTCAAAAAGTTTAGGAAAGCAAGTGTTTGATGAGTATAGGCACTTTCTCCACAAAAATCATAAGTATCGAAATACTGAAAAACATCTTTTCAATGGGAAAGAAGAGAATACATCAAAGCCACGAAGAATGACACCTCACCTGTGGAAGTTGGAATATAATAGAATTAATCATCAAGGTAATGCCATTCCATCTATTGGTTTGTCATAAAACATCTTTTCTATTTTGTTTTGTTTACTGATGATGTGATTGATGATCATGAAGGTCGTGAAGGCATAAATGACCACCTTCCTAAGGGACTAAAAAGTTATCCCAGACAATTTAGTAGGTTGCCCTACTACGAGCAATTACAAATTGTTCATTTGTTTGATAGTATGCATAATGGAAAGAATATAACAGAGACAGTATGGAAAATATTGGATGGAAGGCGTGACAAAGAAAAGATTGTCAAAATATGTAGTGACATTCAGGATTCCAATCATGCAATGATAAATGCCATTCAATCAAATATCCATGGAGACCAAATTAATATAAGTGAGCTTCCTTGGTTATTAACGGACCAGCAAAACAATGCTATAAAAGAAGTCATACGAAAAATTCGATTTCCCACAAGATTTGCTGTGAACATAAACAATCTCATATCAAAGAAAAGTGAATTTGGGCCAGGGATGAAAACGCATGATTGACATACCTTCATTAAGGTAATTCATGTTCTTGTGTGTTTAGTATGTATTTAAGTATTGCACGTACGTGTACTTTTCATTGTATTATGTTACAAAAAAATGAAAAGAATTTTATAATTGTTGCAGTACGTTCTACCTCTATTTCTCCTAGACGACTTCGACAATAATGTAAAGCAAGTCATATATGATCTTGGAAAATACATGAGGTAAGTAGTGATATTTGTTTAGTTCATTGTATAGATATTATATTTGCTATTTGTTTTACTTGTTATGTAATATATTTTTTTGTGTCTTGAATATCTTGTAGGTGGTTGTCATGTAAAGAAATCCATAAAGATGATATAAATTATTGGAAGAGAAAAATTCCTCATTTAATGTGTGAAATGCAAAAGTGTCTACCTCCAGCTTTTTTCAATGCACAAGAACACTACCTCATACACCAAGTTGAGGAGATTGAATTGTGTGGACCTATACACACTAGGTCAATGTGGATGGTTGAGAGGCACTTGAAAATTTTGAAGGCTTTGGTTCGACAAAGAGCACATCCTGAGGGTTCTATGGTGGAGGGATATATGGTATACCAGACTATGGTGTACATTTCTGAATATCTTCCTAAGTTTGCAACAAAGATCTAGGTGGATCGCATTTGGGATCCCAACACCATTAACAAATTCAAAGGGGAGTACTTGACGGGGAAAGGTAGATTGAGGAAAGTGAGAGGTAATTATAAGATGTTATTATAGTTAATTAATTCTTAATCTTCAAAATAAATCAATTGTAAGATGTCTATTTAATTTTTGTATAGTTGGTCGAGAGTGGGATGCACTACATTTGTATATTGAAAACAATCTTGATTGGATGACGGTATGGATTGAACATTGTCAACATTCTGGACGCACGTTAACATGGGAAGGTGTGGCTTCATTGGTTAAAGAAGCTCATCGTAATGGAGATTCCAATGTTACGCAAAGGGAAATTGATTTAGAATATGGTTTAAGAGATAAACAGGTACGTATAAATTTATTAATCACCCATATGTTTATCAACTCACAATGCAATAAATTTTACATGTTTGACATATCACAGGTCAAACACTACAATGCTATGTGCTGCAATGGTCATAAATTTCGCATAAAAAAGTTGGATGACACAAAGAAAACTTGTGATTCTGGCATCACTGCAATCTTTGAGGTGACAAATATTTCATCGAGAAATGACATACATCCTCAACAGTCTCAAAATTGATACTATGGCATTTTGGATGATATACTTGAGTGTGACTTTAATTCCTTCAAATTTGTTTTGTTCGTCATCAAATGGTACAGGCTACGATTGAATAAAAATGATCCTGATAGAACTGTTATTGAACATGATAATGGTTTTATAATGCTAAATACAAGGTCATTTGAACCAGTTGGGGATGAGCCCTATGTTCTTCCAAGCCAATGTGAGCAAGTATTTTACTTAGAGGTTCCACATAAACCAGGTTGATCATTTATTGTTAGACATGATCCAAGAGGAAGGCTGATAAAGTATAATGTGATGGAAGAGAAGATACCGAAGAAGTAGAAAATGAAGTAGATGATGATTACGATCGGCAGTTTCTCAATGATGATGATGATGATGATGATGATGAAGAAGAAGAAGAAGAAGAAGAAGAAGAAGAAGAAGAAGAAGAAGAAGATGATGATGATGATGATGATGATGGTGGTGGTGGTGGTGGTGGTGGTGATGGTGACGGTGACGGTGACGGTGACGGTGACGGTGATGGTGATGATGGTGATGATGATGGCGAAGACATTGATGGTGATGATGATGATGATGATGATGATGATGATGATGATGATGATGATGATGATGATGATGATGATGATGATGATGATGATGATGATGATGATGATGGCGATGATGACCTTGATGTTCATGATGATGAAGAATGAAATGTATGAGGTATGCGATTAGTATATTATCTATTTAATATTGACTTCTTGATAGAATTTTTTTTACATAATTAATTCATTATGTTTTGAATTCTAATGTCATTACATAATTAATTCATGATGCACCTTTTAATATGGAGATGGAGATAGGGAGAGTGACTATTTATGTGACATTTTTTAAACTGTGTTTATTTATGGAAATTGGATTGTTTATTAGCTATGTGATGGATGTTGATTTAAAATACATATGTGATGGATCACATGTTTATGATGATGCATGTGATATTTTTTGAACTTTGTGTTTATTTATAGAATGTGGATTGTTTATTACCTATGTGATGGATGGTGATTTATGATACATATGTGATGGATTACATGTTTATGATGACACATATGTGATGCTAATTGTGATGCTCAATTAAATATATGATGACACATCATGTGATGCTTATGATACCTATGTATTTATTGTTTATCAACTTACAAATGTAGTAATTCTTATGATGCTCAATTGTGGTGTTGATTTCAGGTATAGTCCCTGTGTGATGTTGTCACCCTTGGTGGGAATAGGTCGTTTACTATAGACATCATCAACCATTTAGTTGAGGATCCTGCATAGTCTACATAAAGTCAAGGTAAGGAATTAAAAAATTTACAAACAAAGTTCACATTGTTCATGTTGTGTACTATGTAATTTTTAGCTAACATAAGATAATTGAATTACATTGTACAGGACCCTGAACCCCTTTGACGAGGATCCTGCACAGTCTCATGGATGGACAGGTATAACTAGTCAATACACCCTATATAAACAATTTATTTTTTTAAAATTACTTGGAAAACAAACTTCCTTGGTTTTTCAAACCTCGACATTAGAAGAAAACCTAATACAGTTATCAAAACTTGAGGCCCCAGTTGGACTTATTCCAATTTTAATCCCAAAATCAACTTTAGGGTTGACTTCTTCATCAACATTACCCTCATTTGCAAAATTTCTCTCTCATTACCAATTAACTCTCTCATTGCATGGAGTGCAAGTACCCCCAAATAGGTATTTGTTAGCTCTGTCTTCGTCGAGTGAGGAAAATGCAGGAATAGAAAATGAAAGTGACACATGTAGTAGGTCTAAAATAAGGAGATCAATAAGAGGTCAAAAGATTAGAAGAAAATTCAATAAACACATGAAATTTTTCCTTTCTCAAGGGGGGTCATGTTCTTATGATGATGAGACCAAAGGCGACATTGAGGTGCCACTGAGGTATAGACATCTACAGAAACAATGGGTACCCAAGGAACTTCCTCCAATAAACACCGATTTTTGTGTTAACGATAGGATATATCACATAACACCTTCATCGTTACATGGTTTAGGCTTATTTTCCATGGACGGCATAAAGGTCTATTACAATAGAGTTGCTGAATTGATGGAGTTTGTTGGACCTTGTTACAATTACAATAATTGGATGCAGATTGTTAAATATAAAAAATGTATGCGTAGGTATGCACTATCAGCAAATTATATACAATAGAAAGATAATGATCAAAATAAGTGAGTGGTTGTATACATTGATGGTCGGCCAAAAGCAACAAGGAATATTGTAGGTTTTATAAATAGTACGCAACCTGGGTCAACTAATAAACAACCCAATTGCATATTTGAGGCATGCGAGGGAAATCGTGTATTTGTATGTACGATAAAATCAATAAGTGCAGGCGAAGAGCTTCTAATCAATTACAGTTTGAATCATATAGATACAAACAAAGTTAATATCATGGGGGTGGTACGTACTATATACCATTTAAATTAACCAACCTCCAATTAATGAATCCAATATACCATTTTATTATGAAGTTTTTTTGCTAAGTCTATTGGTTTAATTTCGCTAATGTTTTTTATATTTTTTCTTTGTCATAGGGCGACATGGATCCATCACATATCGCAGACAGGGATGTAGCTTGCGACACTTCTACCGAGCAGGTAAACCTCATTGTAATTGTACAAATTAGATAGAAGCAAACTGTTACATTATTATGTTCTTTTTTTTAGTGATTTATACTAATTTTATAATTGTTAATGATATTCTTAACACAGACAAATGTTCGGGGAAAGGGAAAGGGAGTTGCAGTACCTGAGGACTTTTCTAAGGATGTGGAATCATAAGGGTTAAGCGAGGATGACCCTGAAGATTCCACACACCTTATGAAATTCTTTAAAATGCCTCTTAGAAAAATTATAAAAGAGATTGTTTCTTTAGCAGCCGTGCATCCTATTACTGATGAGATATGAGAGAGGGTGCAATTATTGCTTCAGACAGTAGAAAACTTGCAAGTAAGCAGTAATGAAAGCTTTAATTATAACAAAAGTTCAACAATGGTTTATATTTTATTCTCTTTTATATCATTAACTAAAATATGTACGTATTGTTTTTACAACAATTTATCCGCCCTCATGAAAGTCATTCCCACGATCAGGGTGTTGCAGGATCTTCAGGTGATGAAAATTTTGTTGTATTATCTCTTGCTTGGCTTACCACTCTGAGTACCCAAAACACATCATACTTGATACTGTCAATTTTCAAAATAAAGGTTCATCCTTGTTTACAATTCTTGCACTTTTCATATATTTAATATGATATATTTAATGTATTATTCTTTAGGTTTCGTCAATGTTTCTATGCAAATGCCACCACTGCCTCATCAGAGGTTACCCTCACCTGTATTGCCGACTGCAATGGCGGCAACATGTAGCATGCAGACATCCTCTATTGCACGTCATATTGGCCCGCCCACTATTGGTAGATCCCTCTTTTGCTCTATCTTCTGTCATGTGTTTATTTCCCTTCAAGCGTTCTTTCTTGAATTCTAATGCCATTTCATAGTGGATTCATTTTTTGCAAGAGGAGATGCACATGAGGATATGCCAGAGGTGACTACTGCTGATAACATACCATCATTTCTTGGATCTTCTCTTATTGCTAGTATGGGAACGTTGTAGGCCAGATTGGTGGTGACCGACGAAGAAATGATTCCCTTAAAGATACAAAAGGTTCCAGGTACTTTAAAATTATTATTATATATACTCTAATTGTAATTTACTTTATGATCACTCATTTTGGACTAATGATCCCAAGAATTTTTGTAGGCAATGATATTTTCTATAAACATCTCAGTGACATTGCATTTCCGATATTTGGGCCCACCATACATAAAAGGTGGTACATCATATGTGAACTAACCCTAATCCACTATTTTGATTTCATATCATTGCTAGAATAGTTTTCCTTTGATCTATTTCTTGAATTATAATAAATGTAGCTTCAGTTCATTTTTGAATCTAACAGGTTTGTTTTTGCTTTAAAAGGTGGAATGACCAAGAAAAAAGGTTAAAAGATGAATTGACAAACCAAATGGTTGAGTGGTTTGAAAATGACACCTTTGACAAAACCAAGCTCCTTGAAAAATCTGGCACATATCTAAAGTATGTGAGGGACCAATACATGACCCATTTAGAGAGGAACCTAAAGTATGAGTGTCCCCCCATGATTCCAGAGAGGGAGTGGAAGGACCTAATTTTGGATGCCAAGGAGAGAATTGAAAGGAAAAAAAAAAAAACACCACCAGACGCCAGAAGAAGGTACAGGATACTATTAAGAATGTAATTATGTACTAATTAATTACTCTTTATATTTATATAATCTAACATATTTCAAACTTTTTATAGACTAAGTGACACATCAAAGGCAACCAAGGCAAGACAAGAAAAGAATGGGCAACACAAACTTGGCTTTGGTGGTTACATGAAACTTACTACATGAATTGTAAGTATCTCATGTAAACGAAATATTGCATCAAAATATTAATAAATTGCAAACATTTTTTTTTATCAAACAATGCAAGCAAAATTCACGGTACCAAGCAAAAATGTAGGGCTCTAAATTCAATAGAGAACCCACAGAAGATGACAAGAGAATTGCCTACTAGCAAGGCTATTCAGCCATGGCTGATCGACTATGAGAATTGAGTGGGCATACACAACATTTGAGTGCATCCGTCACACAGGTAAATATGCTAAATGGAAATTGTTTCAAATTGAATACTTTACCAATAATCTAATTGATGTTGAGTTCCAACATAAAGTGACTATATTTGTTTTAAATAAGCAAACAATGATAACAATATGCATGACATTGGAATGCAACCTGCTAATCGTGAAACACCACCTGCACATGAAGGTCCGGATGTGCATCTAGTAGTGGAGGTATTCATTTGCTATTCAAATTTATTTATTTAGCTATTAATACAATTAAACATCTTAATTTGTAATTAGAGTAGTAATTAATGTAACCTTTTTTGTTAATATTTTAGAGCATGTAGTCGACGGTGACCAAGTGGAGCATGATCTGGGTACACAACATCAAGAACATGATGTTCCCCACTCAGGTAAAGAGGACCACTGTTATTCCTTTAAACAAATATAATTGCAATTGATGTTCAACATTAATGTAACCTTTAGTATTTCAACTCCAGATGATCTAGAGGGTGTTCAGCATGTTGAGATTGAGGCTACACAAAATGATGTGGCCCCATTAGGTAAAGAGCGCAACAATTATGTTCTCTAAAATAATGAAATACTTGTAACAATAATATTTTTTCTTTTTGAATTTAACCCATTTCTTTGTTATTGCAGAGGACCCCCCTTCGCTTCAGTGTCCTTGTCCTCAGTATAGGACTAGGCATACATCAAGATCATGAGCAGTTGGCAGAACATCTGCAGAGGGGGGAAATGATGAAGAAACCGATGTTCCACTTAGTCTTTTCATAGCTTCAAAGAAAAAACAAAAAAAGAAATGATTGTAATCTAACTTATTTGATAATGACTGATTTTTATGTGTTAGTGAATGTAATTATGTGCTAATTAATGGTTATTGATGATATGTGTTAATTAATATTGATGAATGTTGCATGTTAATTAATGTTAATCAATGTTATGTGTTAATGAACATTATGTGATATTAATGAATGAATGCTATATTTTATTAATGGTAGAAAGAAAGAATGAATGAATGTTATAAGATGTTAACGGGGAATTTAGAGTGATGTTAGGGGGGGGGGGGAGGGGCCAAATGAGCTTCCACCTTCACGTGGTTGGCCCTATTAAGTAGAGAATATTAAACTATTCTCGAAACCAAGTGAAGCTCAACAAGATAACACACTTTTCAATATTTCATTATGTTGCACAGTCAATCTTATTGAATAATATATATTGAATCTTAATTTCAGGGTCCAACAGAGCCAACACGAACAACAACACCACAAGTTGTTGGGTATAATGAACTCCCATATTGTCTTGTCTATACACAAACAATATGAGTTGCTTCTAGTGTTGATATCCAAGGCATGACTGCAAAAGTTATGAATATGCCTCATCCTTGTAAGTTTTTTATTACTTGTAAGTCATGAATATGCCTCATCCTTGTAAGTTTTTTTATTACTTGTAAGTCATGAATATTGCTCTTTAGTTGATTAAAATCATTTCAGTGAATGCAAATCTTGATTATTATAAAGTGATATCTGCACTATCAATATCAATTCCAAATTGAAACCCTTTCAGTGCATGCATGTTGTTTGCCAAAATGCCATCTCAAAAGTATCAGTAAACAAACATTGGCATTCACAAAATCAAGAAAGACAAATTGAAAATTAGCAGCAGAGCATTCAAGTAAACTGTTTGTCAAGAAGCATAGTTGAAAAGGTGCAAAAGAAATTGGTTTCAAAACAAGGGTAGACCATTACAAATTGGCAACTTGGCATCACTTCTCTTCTTACTTCTCCTCAACCCTCTTGCTATGCACTCTCACTTTTTCACCTGGCACCTACAAATCTCACTCTCACATTCACAGTTGTCAGCTTCTTGCTCTTTGTTTTTTTGAGTTGAAACAAAAATAGGAGGAAATTTTATAAAGTTGATGGGGTTTGGGTGGGGCCCATAGGCTGTGAGGGTTTGACCTTGGGCATAGAGTTTGAAAAAAGTTCTAATTTTTTTTAAATCACTTATGGGCTATTTGGCCATGGGAGATGCTTGGATGTCCTTGAGATGGTCAGGAGGCTCTTGGGAGTCCCTCAAATGTCTCAAGGATGTCCTAGAGATATCTCAAAGATGATGGCATTGGATTGAACTGGGGCGGCAGGGGGACATCCCATCCAAGTCCCTGTATTCTGAAGGTGTCCCCATTTAAAAAACAAACAGTTTTGGGGGAGGAAATGTCCTTGTGGAACACTGGCTCCAATACATACGTCTTGGTATGATTTTTTTAAATAAGACACCAGAATTCATGAAAGAATATCTTTAGAATCTATATTAATCAATAAAAGATGCTTCTAATTCAATGTATGTACCAAACCCTATTACCAACAATATATCATCCCTAGCCTACATATTGGACTGGTTAATTTTCTCCAATCAAACAAACATGTAATCACTCCATAAACTAGGTACATTAAGCACACATCGAATTATAAAATAACTAACTGTGAGACATCAATATGTGAAAGTTTAATGACCTAGATATTATGACTATAAAAAACTATATCATATCCTAATTCCTAAAATAACCCTTTTTGTGTGATGTGTGAAGTACAATACACAACTAGGAATTATGTTGAGTCAAATGCAAAATCGGTACTAACCATGGAAGCTGAGGATAAATCATGAACAACATATTTGAAGCAACACAGGAATGACTCAAGTGCAGATGAATGCTAGGAAATAAAGTAGAAAATAATGCAAAATTAGGTAAGAAACTAGGTGACAATAAACCATGAACAACTTGAAATAATCAATAATTAATGATCTATGTGATCCATCAACCTGTGACTATGAAACATAATCTACAAATAGTAAACTTGTGGACCATTAAGAACAAGAAGAAACTTGCTAGTAGATCTGCCATTTCTTGTCAATCAATCATCAAAGAACTTGTGATTTGCCATGCACCATGTATGTCGTATACCATATCTATATACAAACATTTTGTATCGAGTAAACTACATTTATTGATTCATTGAACTTGTTTTGCTTGGATCCAAACACCATGGAAACATAACCATTAATCCTAATAACCTGTGAACCATGGAGTGCAAACTAAATGGAATCATGTCCAAAATTTTGGTTAAAACGATCTAGGGAAAATAGTGGGATTCCAATTATCCATCTCAAAACACCATCATTGAAACTTCCATGTTCAATATACAAAAAAAAATCTATTTTTTTAACCATTTTACTCATCAATATATTTTTTTGCTAAATAAAAGTTGGATTTATATTAAAAGAGTTAAATATTACAAAACCATTTAAGCACAGTTTATATCCCTATCATTTATCACTATTTCTTTTTGACAGATTGCTGCCCTTTTCCAATGGCAGTGTTGTAGTATTGATTAATGTGCTACATCATAATGTGATCAACTTAAAAGAAGTACTAAATTTTACCTAATATTTCTTTTAAATTGAGGGGTGAATTAGCTATATCCTCTAAGCCAAGCATTATTTTATCATATTTATTGTCCGCATTCCTTCAATACCTGTTTGTGAATATTTAGGGTGACATGATTAACATCCTCCCCTTTGTACAAAATTATTGATTACATGAAATGGATTTTTTATGTCACTTTGCAATATACCATGGTTGTATATGTTTATACGTAAAGTTATGAATCCAAAATTGTCAAATAGATGTTACATAGATAATAGTCTTTCATTCTTGCTATCTATTATAGACAATGGAAAAGTTTCCATTGTCCTTTAATTCTCGTATACATTACTTGAACCCAGTCTATGTGTCTTTATGGTCGAAGCCATGGAATTTAAGCAATTTAATTCTTAGTATATAGCAATAGCCTATTAGCAAGCTCACTCTAGCAAAGACAAATTTGAAAGAATTCATAAAACAAGAGTTGTCAATGACATATATTGACACTTGAGTTTTATGTTTCTTTTGTTATAGGCTCCTTTGATGTAAGGGATATAGAGGATTAATGGATACGAAGATGGGTTAAGAAGGGGGATATGATTATCCTCCCAGGAGGAATCTATCATAGATTTACCCTCGACACAAACAACTACATTAATGTAAATGCTCTTTTATCTCAAGGACACTCACTATAAATCATTTCTTATATGAACTAGAGGATATTATTATTGTTTCTTTGACTTTTATCGCAGATCCTGAGGCTTTTCCAGGGTGAGCCAGTCTGGACAACATACAATCGTCCTTGTGAGGAGCATCCTGCTAGGTAAGAACCCTAATACGTGTAAGACCAAGATGAGAATTTCAATTTGATTGTTTTCAAGAAAACCTGAACATTCTAGTTTTACATATAAAAATGACATATTTTTGTGATGGCATGTTCCAATATGTATTTTCTTTTGATAGATTGGTTGTAAGTTCTAGAAAGGACCCACTTCCAAACAGATAAAGTTGTTATAAATAGGCTATTGGTGAAGAATAACTGAAGAAAATCAATGAAAAACCACATCAACAATAACCAACATAGTCAGAAACATTAATCTAAAGATTCTTTTTAGCCCTCACCTTTCTTGATAACTTATTTATCTTTTGACAACACCAAACTGCTTGAGAAGGATCTTCTTACTGAAAGAAAAAATGTGATTAAAAAAATTTGTCCAATCACTCGCATCAACAATAACCATGCCAAAATTTGATGTTGCAAGATCCAAGATGGATATTGCATAACATAGAGAAGCCATCATTTGAAGGAAACAGGAACCCAATGAAGACATTAAGAGGGCATGAAGGCACATCCAAGGGCCATTGAGTAGAAGGCAAAGGAAAAATCTTGGAAACAAAAGGAGGAGCACTTGGAGAAGAAGGTAGGGAAAATAGCAGTCCGACCAATAGAGAAGCTGAACTCTGAGGGCAAACTACCAGAGATAGCAAGAAACTCTCCAGCCAAAGCAGGGGAGACAAAACCAACAATCTCTGCTTAGGGAGGAGCTCTAGACCCCAAATCTGAAGAAAGAAATAGAGCTAAAGTAAGTGAATTGGATAACAATAAGAATGTAAAGTGCACCCCTGATTTGCTAACCAATTTTTTTTTCACTTTTTCGTGATATACTTTTTAGACATTATAACAAACACTTGACATGTAAATTACTCAAATAGTATGCTCTGCAAAATTCTACAACCAACCCATTTTTCCAAAATACAAACAATAGGCATTACATTAAATAGTTTGCTTGCAATTCAGATCATAGTGTTTCTGATTTGAAACAAGTTTATTGATGTCTGAGTTCTAATGATATTGCATGTACTGAATTCAAGATTGCAAACCCAAATATCATTCATGGATAAAAACTATTAGGAAATATATTATTAGTGTGAATTTTGTTACAATGGTTATGAGTTGTTTTAAACAACTGACTAATTCTAGAGTCAAGTAAAACTACATGGAGAAATTTGTCAACCTTTCCTTCATTTAAACCAAGCAGTAAACCTTTAAGTATAGGTATATGCATATGCATATAGATATGTATTTTGAAAAGTACTCCCTTAATTTAAAAATTATTAAAAATCAAATGGTTGTACTTAAATCAGTTGAGCATAATTGGTGAGGGTGATGATATTTTTCTTGATTATACCATCCACAAAATGCTCAAAATTAAATGAAAATATTTAATGAATACACAAAACTATATACATATGCAGGCGCACCATGGTTGAGATGGTCCAACTCCCTAGTCTCACTCTAGGACTAAGCTCATGCCATATCTAAATGAAAGACATCTCAAATACATCGTCGGTGGAAAGCTGCAAAATGCCATTTTCATACATAAGCAAGACATACATAATTGGGCACAATCACCAAGAGAATGGTACAAAGTGTGTTTGAGATCATTGTCCTAATTGTGGTGTGGTCACGAAGAGATCACCGTAAATTTGTCAACCTTTCCTTCATTTAAACCAAGTAAACCTTAAATTTGTCAACCTTTCCTTCATTTAAACCAAATTTAAGGTTTACTTGGTTTAAATGAAGGAAAGGTTGACAAATTTACGGTGATCTCTTCGTAAACCTTAAATTTGTCAACCTTTCCTTCATTTAAACCATGGTTTAAATGAAGGAAAGGTTGACAAATTTAAGGTTTACTTGGTGTAAATGAAGGAAAGGTTGACAAATTTATGGTGATCTCTTCGTGACCACACCACAATTAGGACAATGATCTCAAACACACTTTTTACCATTCTCTTGGTGATTGTGCCCAATTGCGTATGTCTTGCTTATGTATGAAAATGGCATTTTGCAGCTTTCCACCAACGACGTATTTGAGATGTCTTTCATTTAGATATGGCATGAGCTTAGTCCTAGAGTGAGACTAGGGAGTTGGACCATCTCAACCATGGTGCGCCTGATCATATTAGCTTGAAACCATGCGCCTCATATTAGCCTCAAACCTATGCCCCCTACTGGTAGGTGGTGGGGATAGATTATCATTCGCTATACATATCAATGACTGGATAATAATAAATTTTTTTTTATAAAAATATTATCATCGTCGGAATTACGATGAATACCAAGCTTTCCACCGACGATGAAATCGGCAAACATACAACATTCTCGTTGGTGAAATGTTCTGGAGTCGTCGCACTTCTGACTCAAACCACACAAACATCCGACGAGGATGCTATATGTGTGATGACACTTCATAGTCGGACGATCGTCGATTCCTCCAAATGGAATACGACACAAGCGTCAGACAAACAACATCACCGTCAGTGCAACGTTCCAAATTGTTGTCGGCTTTGCGACGAAATCTACTGAAGCATCCGACGAGGATGCTGCATGTCCAACGACTTTTTTTACCGGAAGAGTGATCATGCCCACTGTCGGCAGAGTCCATGGGATTGTCGTATTTCCAACGGTCAGGGCATCGTCGACAAATCCGACGATGAGTATTCGACGGCTACTTTTGTCGGCACTCTGACGAAAATTAGTCGCAATTTCGACAATCGGCCATCGGAAATCAGCTCCAAATGTACTAGTGACCCTTGAAGGCCCATGCAGATCTTAAACTTATGAATATCGCATTATTAGCATGACTCTCTAACTAGTTGAGCTAATAGGCCACTTGCACCAATAATATTGTTAAAATACAAAGCTTTACTTTCAAGTCTCAAATTCACAATCTATGAAATATCCAACTCCTATCAATTCTTGGTGATTTCTACACCATATACAATGTCTTCTTGTTATATACGTCTTTTAAAAATTAATAAACTAATGAAACTAGTTGTGCTCCATTAGAAATTGAAGTCATTATTAGTTTCTCAAAATTCACTACCTCTTTCCTTCCATTCTAGGCATTTGAATTTAAAAAATAACAAAAGAATGGAATGCCAAAAGTCACTTTTATTATACAAACTTATCTTGCCATTGATCAAAATTGAGAAAATAATTAATTTTAAATGCTATAAAATTTCAATGGATCCCTTAAATTCTTTAAACTTTTAATTTGTGTAATATAATACTCTTAAAACCACATTAATCACACTGTTGTCTCTGATTTTTGAAATGGAAGATAAGTCTTTGATAAAACAAATATTTTATCTTTCAAAATCTAAAATATTATTTGTAAGCTCCAACCTACACCAAAAATGAAAAACTTTAACATAAAAAATAATTTTATTTTGTGATGCGAGATTGCTTGTGAGCCTAGATGCTCTTGCATCAAACATACTAGGTAAGAAGTTTGTGTTAATGGGCTCACAAAAATAGAGTTGACTAGTAGAAAGATCCTTTCAAGTTGTAAAAAAATTGTAGAAAGTTCCATCACTACATTAGGCTCATAAAAATTCTTCTTCCTTCACCTCTTCCAACACCTTGTTAGAACATTCGTCATCCTTCTACACCATATATTCTTTGCACTTATCTCTCCCCTTATGGGATATAATCTACAACAGTCAATCCACCTCTACAAATACAATTTTGTAACATACACATTATTCTCCACATTTGCATACAAATTTGCACTAACAATTGCATGGTAATGGAATATTTATATCTTCTCTACATTCTCTTATTCTACCTTTGCCATTACATTTTCATCCATCTCTTCTTTCACTTTCACCATTTCATCTAAATTCAAATCATAATCTAATTCTTTATCTTCATCATAATAACATAAATTATTAAATATTACCTCTGCTTTCTCCAGTTCTTCTACTATAACTTTTCTTTCTTTTACTCTCAACTGCAACATTTTCATCTTCCAATGCTCTCATATCCTTTGAAGGAGACACAACCACTACTATGTAAAAATCATCCTTCTTATCCAAATACATCTTATTATCCTTTATTATAACTTCTTTTTCCGCCTCTTCCATGCCTTCCAAATTACATACTTCAACTACATTCTTGTTCTTTTCTTCTTCTTTCTCTCCCTTTCATACATACACAAATTTATTTGCACGCAAAAAAATTTCATCACAATAAATATGGGACTTAGCCTTACCCATTTTCTTTTCCTCTTATCTTCTATTTTCCATTGCTACTTTGGTCTCCCTCAGTCCTCTCATAATACCCATCATTTCGTTAATTGTATCCATGTGCATTCTTTCTCTCTTGACAAGAACTAAAATTCCTTAGGGATTTCCCACAACCAACCCCAAACTCTTCATCTTTTTAATCTTCATATACAACTTAATTCAAATTCACACCTATCCTCTTCCCAAAAAATATTCTTGGAAGACACACCTCTCACTTCCTCTACACACTCTCTCTTATGAGAGGAACTATGTGCACCTTCTACCCAAATTCAATCCCTGTAAGAGGACAACAACCAACATTCTCTCATACACATTTAATCCAACCCAAGGTATTGGTGTATATTGCCTCACATTTGGTAATTTATCTACACACTCATTTATATATTCAAATAACAAGATGCCTTAAAAGAAATTACATATATGGAGGATTACAACAATAGACAAATTCAAAAAATTTACAATGTTTCTAGACACTTCATGCCTACAAGTCTTAAAATATTCATGCCTTCACACCTTCTTGGCTTCACTCCTTTTTTTAAATTTGATTTTCCCCTTTATGTTACAACTCTCATGGTTATCTTGAAAACCTACAACACACCTACAAATTCTTGTTTCTCTTATTTTATCTTTCTCCTCTCGACAAGCTAAGTGCCTTCACCCTTTCTTATGCAATTCTCTACAGCAACCCACAAGTTTATTCTCCAACTTTTCTATTATTAGTTGCTACTTTTTTACAAAATTAAAGACTACATTTTATAGATATTATAACCCTTTTGAGGCACCAAAAAGAAGAACCCAATTTTGGTCTTTCACTTACCTCAACTTGACTTTTGAAATTCCTTAAAAAACATGAAATAAAATATAGTTTTTCTTCCGAAATGTGGCATATATGTTGCTACACCATACCCAATTCCTTTTTCCTACATCTTTCTTTGAAAAAATAATAAAAGAATGAACTAATTTGTGCTCCATTAGAAATTGAAAAGTCATTAATTAGTTTCTCAAAATTCCCTAGTTTTTCCTTCCACTTTAGGCATCCAAATTGAAAGAATAACACAAGAATTGAATGCCAAAAGCTACTTGTCTTAAGAAAACTTATCTTGGTATCAAAATTGAGAAAATAATTAAGTTTAAATTCTATAATATTTCAATGGACCCTTCAACCCTTTAAATTTTTAATTTGTAAAAAATTAAAACCACATTAATCATCATGTTTGTCTCTAATTTTTGAAATGGAAGCCAAGTCTTGATAAAAAAATATTTCATCTTTCAACAATCCAAATTATGCTCTTGAAGCTCTAGCCTACACCAAAAATGTAAAAGTTGAACATTAAAATAAAATAAAAATTTTTACTTTTTTTAGTGATGTGAGATTGCTTGTGAGCCTAGATGCTCCTACGTCGATTCTTTTCCAAAGAAACTAAGGAAGAAACTTGGTGATATATATCAAGACAAACCTTTAGTGTACAAGATTTTATTGAGG
The DNA here is from genome assembly GCF_030272615.1 of Cryptomeria japonica. NCBI lineage: Eukaryota > Viridiplantae > Streptophyta > Pinopsida > Cupressales > Cupressaceae > Cryptomeria > Cryptomeria japonica. Next base: position 548,080,085 of record NC_081414.1, on the reverse strand, counting down.
ATGACAAAGGTAGAAACAAAGTGATGTCTATAAAAATGATGAATTTTAGCTATTCACTATTGTTGGAAGTATGTGTTAATTCAGTTGTCATTGATGTCAAACTTGTTGTTCTAGATAGTTGTTGGTCCGAAAAGTCTGTGGTGCAGAGATATCTTGTTATATTTGGTGTTGTAGTTATTCTATTATTTTTTCTAGAAGTGTTCAAGTTTGAGAAGTGTTACTGATGTTGCTTGGTGTTGCTATCTTCTTTGGTTATGTTTTTGCCATTGTGGATATGTTAGTTTTGTCGTCCGGAAATATCTTTGTGTTCTCTGGGTGTTGTGGTATCTTTCATTTCTAGTTGTGATATTCTATGTTAATCCTACTTTTTGGTCTAGATATGATTCGTGGAAGGTAATTTGATGTGATATTGGTCTCACTATAGCATGCGGAGATATAGATAAGAGTAATTTGCATTGGAGAATATGTTTTGGCTCACTAATTGTCTATATGGACACATTATGTGTTGGAACATATGGAGTCAATGATCCATGTATTTAGTTCTATTGGCTCATTAATCTCAAGAGATATGATGGTGGATCAGTGAAATTTGTCAAAGAAGATGGTGCAACTATTCGAGGTATTGGAAGTGTTTCTATTGATGGTAAGCATAAATCTGATGATGTTTATTATGTTTAAGGATTAATACATAGTCTATTAAGTATTAGACAAATGTGTAGAAAAGGCTATGAAGTTTTGTTCAGAAGTATCGGATGTGTGATCAGAAAGGAAAAGACAGGTAAAAAAGTTGCAGAAGGGGTTTGAACAGATGGAAATGTATACTACATCAAGGATAAAAGAGAAAGCAAATGTTTTTTAACACTGAACAATGAATGTTGGTTATGGCACAAAAGGATGGGACATGTCAATTTTGATAAGATGATTAAGATTTGTAAATCTGATGTAGTTAGATACTTACTTAGACTTGTGAAGCCTATTGATATAGTGTGCAGAGAATGTCAATTGGGGAAGCAAACAAAGAGATGATTCAATAATAAGGTGTATTCTGCTATGAAACCATTGGAGCTGATTCATACAGATCTGTGTGGGCCTACAAGGACAAGAGGATTAAATAGAGAGAGGTATTTCATGTTGCTTATTGATGATTTTTCTAGAATGACTTGGGGTTACATTTCCAAAAGATAAATGTGAGGCTTTTGATAGATTCAAAGTTTTCAAATCCATGGTTGAAAATCAAGTGCATGCTAAGATTAAGTTCTTAAGATCAAATAGAGGAGGATAATTCACTTCATGAGAGTTTGATAATTTTTGTGAAATTCATGGGATCAGAAGGCACTTTTCTACTCTGAGGACTCCTCAGCAGAATGGTGTTGTGGAAAGAAAGAAAAGAAAAGTCAGAGATGGATAGGAATTTTTAAAAGGATGCTAATTTGGCTAATGTGCATTGAAAAGAGGTAGTACATATTATTGTATATCTTCTTAATAGGGTGTAGATCAAGGTAAATCATACTAAAACACCTTATAATTGTGGACTGGAAGACTACCTAATGTGAAATACTTCAAAAAATTTGGAAGCATATATTATATCAAAAGAGATGAGGATAATCTTGGGAAGTTTGACACTAGAGAAAATGAAGGGATCTTTCTGAGATATGCTACAAATAGAATGGCTTACCAATGTTTCAACAAAAGGCTGAACATAATAGTAGAAAGTACAAATTTGAAGGTATGCAGAGAAGGGAACTAGATTGAACCTAATACTGAAACTGAGGTGGAGATTATTTTGACAATTATAGAGAAGACGGGTGATTTGGAAGAAAGCAAGGAGAAGGAAACAAATGAAGAAGAAGAAGAGGAAGACATAGCAAAAAATCTTGCTAAGTATTTTCAAAAGCATCATTAAAAAAATCAAATAATTAGATATAAGACAAAAGGTGTTCAGACAAGAAGGAAAATTGCAGAAGCACAAGAACAAACCAACTATTGTTTCCTATCAATGACTGAGTTGAAGACCTATGATAAAGCAAGTAAAGATGAAAGTGTTGGTATTATGGATGTGTTGCATTGGTTTTGTCATTGATGTCAACACTCATCCTTGTGGAGATCTACACTATTGATTTGGCACTATGGCTATATTGCTTTATTGTTGAACCAGCACATTGTGTTCATCGGCAAGGTCAGTGACTTATGCACAGTCACCGATATATGCTCACCGACAGGTTATATGGTTCATCGACACTGATGATGACTTGTTATCATTTGGAGATCACTTGATTATTTCTAAGACATAGTTTGGATACTTGGTTTTGGTGTTTTGGTTATTGGTCGAATCGGGTTGACATATTTGTTGTTACTGACAGATTGGTCTAGGTTATGGACCGGTATACGTTATCTATTCCAAATCAGCACGACATGTTATGGAGATGATTTATTGATTGGATATTGTTGTAATTGTATTGAGCCGACATGTTGTATCGCATCAAGACTTATTTGTAATTGATTTAATTGTAATATTCTTAGTGAGCCGACCTATATATTTGGTCTTAGGTTTTGTGTAAATGTAAGATCTCATTTGTGAGATGAAGTGTGGAATTGTGGTATGATCATGGTATGTGCGAATATTGAAGATCATATGAGTAGATCATAGAGCAAATCAAGTAGACATCATTTGAAGGTTAAAGGAAGGTTTGAAGGTGTTTATCATAGCTTAAACCAGTACTAAATCTAGCATTGCAGATGCACTTTGAAGCAGTACATTATTCTAGGATTTAACCATCCTACTTTAGTCATTGCGACTCCCATTTGAGCAGTGTGCTCTAGGCGGTTGGCCTTTCTGCATGTGCAGACCCCATTTGTATACACATACTATCTGCAGTAGTATTATCTGATTGTGGGTAAGGTTTCCCACCATGGTTTTTCCCCTTACAGGGTTTCCACATCAAAAATATATGTTATGTGTTGTGGATGTTGTTTCTCTTTTTGTTTCATGCCTTAAGTTTCACCGGTATTGATATTAACTGCTAATCTGTTAACCGACATTAATTTTGGTTTACTGGTATTAAGTATTAAGTTGGATTAAGTTATAATTAGGTTGAAATTCATTGACAACTGATTCACCCCCACCCCCCCCCTCTCAGTTGTCCTTTCGGTTCCTAACAGAAAGTTGGGTAAAAGAAATGGAAGAATCTAACTTAATGAGATATAGAAGAATGAGACTTGGGAGCCGGTACCTAGACTGATGGACAAGAATATGATAGAAACTAAATGGGTATTCAGGAACAAACTAAATGAGCAAGGACAAGTCACAAGAAATAAAGTGAGACTGGCATGCAAATGATATTCTCAAGCGAAATGCATAGATTTTGAAGAAACTTTTTCTCCAGTAGCAAGAATGGAAGCTATATGTATGTTTCTTGTTTTTTCTACTTACAAGAACTTTAAAGTTTATCAGATGGATGTCAAGTCAACATTTTTGAATGAATATCTAGAAGAAGAAGTTTACATTGAGCAACCTGATGGGTTCAAACTGTCAGAAGATCCAAATATGATGTGTATACTGAAGAAAGCATTATATGGACTCAAACAGGCACCCAGGGCCTGGTATGCAAGATTAGACAGGTTTTTGCAATGATAGAATTTCAAAAAAGGTACGACAGATAGTAATATTTATTTCAAGATTGATGGAGATAAGTTACCGATTGTCATAGTATATGTTAATATCACTATATTCAAACGAAATGATGATTTATGTAAATATTTTGCTAAAGAGATGTAGAAAGAGTTTGAAATGTCAATGATTGGTGAGTTATCTTTCTTTTTTGGGTTACAAGTTATTCAATCTAAAAATGGATTTTTTATCTCGCAAAGCAAATATGTGAAAGAAATATTGAAGAAATTTGAGTTTGATGGTTGTAAACCTATTACAACTCCTTTGGCTATTGGATGCAAGATAAGCAAATATGATGAGTCTTTGGAGGTTGATCATAAGAAGTACATATCGATTGTTGGTGGATTATCATATTTGACAGTGTATAGACCCGATATCATGTAGGCTATTTGTTTGATGGCTAGATTTCAAGCTAATATGAAGGTGACACATGAGCAAGTTGTGAAAAGAATTTTTTAGATATTTGAAAGGTACTGTGGATTTTGGACTCTAGTACATAAAGGGTGGAGATTTCATGTTGAAGGCTTATACTGATTCAGATTGGGTTGGAAGTGTTGATGACCAGAAGAGTACTAGTGGCAGTGTTTTCTTTTTAGGAGATAGATTGGTCTCTTGGTTTAGTAAGAAACATGATTCAATTTCTCTGTCTATTGTTGAAACAGAGTATATTGCAATAGCATCTTGTTGTACTTAGGTAATGTGGATGAAAAAAACTCTTAAAGATATCAAAGTAACATATGATGAAGCAATTTCTATTATAGGTAAAAATAAAAGTGCAATAAACATTTCAAAAAAATTGGTTATGCATTCAAGAACAAAACACATTTCAATCAGATATCATTTCTTAAGGGAGAAGGTTGCTAAGAAGGAAGTTCGATTGGAATATATTTGTACAAAAGAACATGTTAAGACATTTTCACTAAGGCATTGACATCTTTAGGATACATTTAAGTTTCTTTGGGAGAAGCTTGGGGTTATTGCCCCTCCTTCTTACTAGGTGCATTATGAGGGTGCATATTTCCAGGGGAGCTTTCATGACTATTTATTTTCTTAGATCGATGTTATGGCTGCTCTTAGGGGGAGCAGTGGAGTGTGTGTTGATGTTGTGGCCTTTGTCTTTGATGGAAAAGGGGGAGAGAAAGAGAATGCAGTTTCTAATACAACAGTATGTTTTTGTAGATTGGAGATTGGTTGAGTGTTCAGATTGGTCAAGTGTTGCCATCAATGAAAAAGGGAGAGATTATTGGAAGTATGTGTTGTTGTGGTTGCCATTGATGTCAAACTTGTTCTGGATAGTTGTTGGTCTGAAAAATCTGTGGTGTAGAGATATCTTGTTGCATTAGTGTTACAATTATTCTATTGGTTGTTCTAGAAGTGTTTGGGTTCGGGAAGTGTTACTAATATTACTTGGTGTTGTTATCTTCTTTGGTTATGTTTTTGGCATTCTGGATATGTTAGTTTTGTAGTCTAGAAATATCTTTGCGTTCTCCAAATGTTGTGGTATGTTTCATTTCTGATTGTGATATTCTATGTTAATCCTACTTTTTGGCCTAGATATGATTTGTGGAAGGTAATTCGATGTGATATGGGTCTCACCGTAGTGTGTGGAGATTCGAATAAGAGTAATTTGTGTTGGAGAATATGTTTTGGTCTACTAATTGTCTATATGGACACATTAGGTGTTGGAATGCTGTGGGTTATGTTCGGCTATTTATAGATTGGTGGATTGGACTTAGGAAGATATGTTTTGGTCCCCTCTTTCTCCTAGAGTGGATCAGTGTATATGTTTTTGGTCTGGAAGGTGTATTTCATTTTCAGGCCGATTTGGTTTAAGCTTTGATGATCTATCTTGTATATAAAGAATGCATGTGATTGATTTGTAAGTAAGTGTGGAAGAGAGTATGATGCGGTGATAGTCAGCGAAATTCAGTGAAGAGCAAAGAAGAAGAGTTGTGTTCGAATGATATGCAAGTTGTTTGAGACTATAGCAGAAATATGAGATAGTGAGTTGATAGATGAGGTCCGAGTTGTGTGTGTTGATGTTGGTCACTTGATGTAGATTTCAAGGACAACTTCATGATCAGGAGATCCTTCTTTTCAAATCAATTCGGTGTATCTTTCCTTGTTGTAGTTAGCATCAAGTTTGCAAGTTGTTTCTGTATCTTGCCCCAAGAGTAAGTAGACTTGGTCTGCAAGTCTGAGCAATGAGCTCTCTCATTGTAATCTGATATACATAGTGGATATATTTTGTGGGCAAGTGCTCACTGTGGTTTTTCCTTGTTTGGGTTTACCACATAGAAAATCTTGGTGTTGATGTGTTTTTCTTGTGTTGTTTATTAATTGTTTATGTGTTGCATCAAATTTGGTTTAGACTGATTCACCCCGCCCCCCTCTCAGTTTTGTTTTGGGTTCAACAACTATAGGCCACAATATGTCTAGGAATCTACTATTCATCTTTGTCATTTATTTCTTAAATTTTTTTTTTTAAATAATAAAAGGCCTAAGTGCATTGTCCACTAACCCAATTTTTTTGTGAAATTGTTGATTTCTAATAGTGTACCTTTGACACTAGTCTTGTTGTTATGATTCATATTATAATACATAAATTAACATATTAGTGGCAATATATAGGTAGTTAGTAGTGTAGATCGGGAATTTGGTAAAAGCATCATGACATCATAAAGCCAACTACAAAAGTAAAATATCATGAAAAGTAACCCTAATCACAATCAATAGAAGTATGAAAACAAAATGCTTATGGTAAACACAAACCAACACAAACATTTCTTCCATTCCCTTCCATTGTTTTTCTTTCTCCTTCAAATGTATGTGGCTCTCAACAACAAACATAAGTGCATTGAAAGCAAGGTGATGGCAAAATGAAGTTATTTGGATAGCATTTAAGGATACTCGAAATGTGATTACAATCATTGAAAAATGGACTCAATTTAGAAAGAAATTAATCACCAAATTGGCATGATAAAAATAAGGCAAATTGACTCAAAAATAGCATAATTGATATGACAAATTATGACAAATTGCTATGCCAAAAATATGACAAATTGAAGAGAGATTTGTGCTTTATGATTTAGGACAAATTGGCCTCAATTATAGCTTATTGATTCATGACAAATTGGAGCAAAAATAGCTTCATGATTTGAGAAATCGGTGGAGAAAATCAAGGGAGAGAAAAGTGGGAATAATCAATAAATATTCATTTATTAATTAACCCACAAAAAAGGAGAATTGACCAATTAAACAAAATATTTAATTGTGACACAAGACCTAGGATAAATGAAATAAATTCATTTAATCCTAAAAGGGATGTTAGAAAGGGATTAATAATTAAAGAATTATAAAACCCCAGGAGAGAGAAGAGAGATGAACTAGGTCACAACAATGCCATGATAAAATTAATGTTCATATATACATCGTCTTCTTCATGTTATTTTGACCACCCTATATGAACACATATGTACCAAACATTCACATGACATCTTCCATACAAAAACATACACAATTAAATCCAACAACAATCTTTTAAAATTTTTTTCCAAGATTCACTTTCACACAATACAATCTACAAAAACTTTTGATTCTATTTTACAGCAACAATATTCCATACAAAAACATACACATATGTACACCACCCTATATGAACACAGGGAGAAGCTAAACTCGCTCCAAAATAGCCAAATTCTACATCATGTTATTGACCGCTTGGAAAATCGCAGTCGTAGCTTGCAAAATCAACGGTGTATAAAGTGCGATTAACTTTCGTGTTATGGAGCCAGAATAACTGCATCCACACAAGCATAAGCTAAACTGGAACACATATGTATTAAACATTCACATGACATTTTCCATACAAAAATATACACAATTAACATCTTATATAAATACATATGTACCAAACATTCACATGACATCTTCCATTAAAAAATACACAATTAAATCCAACAACAATTTAAAAAAAATATTCTCCAAGATTCACTTTCACATGACACAATCTTTAAAAAAAACAAAAAAAACCACCCTGATATAGCCGAATGGCCATCAAATTCAGGCCACTGCAAGCCAAGTTGGTAGTCAACTCTATAACTGTGGACAGCCATTATATACATACGTTTATATTTACTTGACTCAGGCGGCCAAAGTCAAGATCATACACTGAAATCTAAAAGAATGAATCCAGGAGATCTTTCATAATGACTTAAGGAGATCTCATATTCATAACTCAATCTTACCATATGAAGTTCTTGATTGAGCGAGAAGATTTTTGTCATCAACTCAAATTTACGAAAGCCTAAGATTATGGGAAAAGTAGTTGTACCATTCACAAGCTCTGACAATGTGTTGCAGAGATTCTGTTGGGTGTGAGGGAGGATTGCAGGGTCCCCTTCTGAAATGAACTCCACAATTTTTTCATGGTACTCTGTACGGACATGTTGATATAGATTGGATGGACAATAGGCAAAGCCATTCTGCGTGCAGAATTTGTACTCTCAAACAAACAAACAAAAATTGACAAGGAGCCCTGTCCCTCTCTTGCTAGATCTTTATGTGGCAGACAAAAAAATGGAGAATTGTGTGGAGAAAATGATGGAAAGAATCCCCCTAAGAGATTTAGTCAGCTTGTGGGGCGCCTCATATATTTCTTTTGTTTACAACTGCGGCCTTCACACAGACAAGCATGTTTGGATAAGTTACCTGCACCTTAAATTGTACAAATCCAATTCGACTCAAGTGGGGAAAAACTTATAAGTTTCAGGGGGTACGGATTGATTAACTCCCACCCACAGAATTTAAGTGGATGATGGAATCTGAAAGCTTTTATGGTGCCCAATAAAGTTTAGTTTCTTCCACCAACCTCCACAGGCTAAGGACGAAACTTTGTACCATTTGGCTTACTGTTTAACTGCACTCTGAATGCTACCCATGTGATCACGTTATCTACACGATGTTTAATGAAGGAAAAATCCATCCTACTCATCTTAGCAGCAGCTTTGGTCTTTCCCCAACAAAGTTAGGGTTTGTATCCCCATCACCACCCCATGTGGTCATGTTTAACATGTACCACTCACTTGGGTATCGGTCACATGGTTGACAAGATGGGAATTCAATGTATAAGGTGTTGTGAACTTGCTATACTTTCTAGTTAAAGAAGAATTCTTAAAGGTGAAGAGTTGGTATTATTTGGGTATTGTTCATAGGACTGACAAGATGGAAATTCAGTGCGTAAGTGTTGGTTCATTGTAAAGTGTAAAGAGTTGGTACGTTGTTGTTAAAATGCTAGTTGTTAATAATGAAATAAAAGTTGATAGGTTGATATAATGCATTGTGTATTTATAACTCATATCTTATTCATTCTAGTCATCTTAGCAACAATTTTAGTCATTCCCCAACAAGGTGAGGTTTTATACGCCCATCATCACCCATGTGGTCATGTCTAACATGTACCATTCACTTAGGTATGGGTCATATGGTTGGCAAGATGGGAATTCCATGTAGAAGGTTTTGTGAGCTTGGTATACTTTCTAGTTAAAGTAGAATTGTTCATGGAAAAGAGTTGTTATGTTTTAGTTAAAATGTTAGTTGTTTACACTAAAATAAAGGTTGGCAAGTTGATCATAATGCATTGGGTATTTATAACTCATTATCCATCCTAGTCATCTCAGCAACAACTTTGCCCATTCCGCAACAAGGTTAGGATTTGTACCCCATCATCATCCATGTGGTCGTGTCTAACATGTACCATTCACTTGGGTATTGGTTCACAAGATTGACAGAATGGGAATTCCATGCACAAAGTGTTGTGAGAGTGGAATACTCTCTAGTTAAAGAAGATTTCTTAAAGGTAAAGAGTTAAAATATTGGTCGTTAATATTGGCATAAAGGTTGATAGGTTGATTATAATCCATTGGGTATTTATAACTCATTATGCATTCTAGTTATCTTAGCAACAACTTTGGCCATTCCCCAACAAGGTGAGGGTTTGTGCCCCCATCATCACCCATGTGGTCATGTCTAACATGTGTCAATCACTTGGGTATTGGTCACAAGGTTGACAAGATGGTAATTCCATGCATAAGGTGTTGTGAGCTTGGCATACTTTCTAGGTAAAGACTTGGTATGTTGTAGTTAAAATGTTAGTTGTTTATATGGAAATAAAAGATGATACATTGATTATAACACATTGGGTATTTATGTACTATAAAGGTTTTTTATAATGTATTGGGTATATATGTGTTATTAAGAGGAATAATAATAGAGAGAAAACAAACACATAGCATGGGCATCCACATGTAGCACTAGTATACTATGAAATTTTATCATTCAAAATTAATTCTCAAGCATTTTCCACTTGTCAACTCATTAGGTCAAAGAAAATGGCTTGAAATGATTTTGAAAAAACTTGTCCATCTCTTTTTTTCCCTCTCTTCTTATTTTTAATCAATGTTTCATTTACAAACTCTCTTAAGGATCTCTCTCACACACTTGCATTTTGTTGTTTGCACAAATCTCTACAACTCGCTACAATACTTTCACGGTACTCTTTATAGCTCTCTTGGTATTCTCAAGCCTATTTGGTAATATCAATGTATTTACCTTGCATCTTTGAGCATCTTGGCGATTTATCACATCCCTTATCAAATCACTTACCTATTTATGTAGTATTTTATCATTTATCTATCTATCTAGATATTGTAGAGGTGGAAACACCAAAGCAAGGACTTGACTAATGCAAGTCTCCAAACAACCCCAAACGTTTTTCCTCTTTTGCATGTATAGGTTTACTAGAACCATTTGATTGCACAAAGGTTTGCATTCACTTGTTTATTTTTATTTTCTTTATTTATATTATTGATATCATGTTATTTAGGTCATTCTCTTATATTTATATTATCTTGTATTTACTAATACTTATCATTTCTAGATTTTGCAAGTTAGCTAAAATATTTAGTCACCCGTCTTCTTCATTTTTGTGCATTCTTTGTTTGTGGCCCGCATGAGACAACACCACTATATGCGGATTTTTTGCATTACACTAGAATATCATCGATAAATATTATGAAGACTATGAGATCCAAGATGCCTTTCATGTTGGAAAAATTCTCCTTTCCCTTATCTTATTTAGACCTAGTAATGTAATATGAAGCAAGAAAATATATTGATTAAGTGTGGTTCAAATATCTTCATAGAATATGATGACATATGAAAATAAAGAAGATATATAACATTTCTCTTTTTGTGGAAGATGAATTTGCATCTTTTTTTCAAAATAAAGAATATAATATACTAATAAAATATACAAAAATATGAATTACAAAGGAAAAGGCCTTGTACCTCATAAGAAAGAAATTGTAGAACCTACATATATACATGAGAATACAAAAAATAGGGGACTATGATAATTTCCCTATAATGAGAAATTCAATGAGGTCAATGTCACATATACATCAAAGAATGTCACATGAAGGGGTCAATGTTGATCATAAGAAAATTAAGGCTATCAAAGAATGACATATTTTAAAAATATTTAAGAAATGGAGGGTTTTCCTAGGTCTCATTGGATACTATGCAAGAATTGTGAAGAACTATGGTTGTATATTAGCACCCCTCACAACTCTATTAAAGAAGGATTATTTTCAATGCAATGAGTTAGCTAATATAGCATTCAAGAGATTTAAGGAAGCTTTGTATACCACTTTAATTCTAGTCACTCCAAACTTCACCACAAACTTCACCAGGGATTTCATTGTGGAGTTTGATGCTTCAAGTAATGGTATAGATATAATTTTTATTTAGGAGGACATACCCATTGCTTTTGAGAGGTATAAATTAAAGGGTAAGAATCAAATAAAACTCATTTATGAGAAAGAAATTCTACTTATTCTTTATGAAATAGTGTAGTAGAGGCCATATCTAATGGGTAGACAATGTTTATTAATGGTTTTCCTAAAAAAGAATTCAATAGTATTATTAGTAGCATCTATTTAACCATTGCATTATGGGTTGTAAGGATAAGATAAACACTGTTAAATCTAAAAATATATATATAAACTTTTATTCTTAAAAGATGCATCATTAGTGGAGGAAAACTAAATATAGAAATAAAAGTGTCCATCAAATAAATTTTTAGAAACTATATTGAAAATCTAAGGAGACTAGGTGATGGACTAAATGAATCTAATTCTTAGTAAATTTTTAATTTCATATTCAACCATCAAGACAACCTTACGATGCATCTTTCTATTTCTTTATTTTATAGCTTTAACATCTATATCAAGAACAATATTATGCATGACAATATTATTAGAGATGATAGGCATATCTGGATAGTACTATGCAAATAATTCATTATATTCATGAATTAATGCTCAAACATTTTAAATTTTTATTTCTATAATTTATGTATTTTAGCATGAAAAATATTGTCACTAACAAGTTTATTTCTATCCTTGATGAATAGTTTATTAAGTAAATCTTTAGATACTTTAGGAAAATTAACTTGTGAGAGAGATTTCCTTCAAGATAATAGAAAACCTCAAGAGCATGTAAGAAACATCTATCATGATGAAAATCATGTAAATCCTCATAAACACCCAAAAATTCATGATTAGAAAAAGTATCTAAACCTGAATAAAGTCTAGCAAGTCCATACTAATTAACTATACAATAATCTAGTATACCCAAGATTTTGTAGAAAGGAAAAGCACTTACAATATGGATGAGCAAATTTATATCCATGAATAAGAGCACCCTCACTTATTGTAATATCATCATGGGAAGCTAAAGGTGGTTAAAGACAAATAACAACATATATATAAAGAAATTGGTAAGAAGAGGAAATATATGGGAAGCTTTTTTCTGTGGATGAGGGTTCCGACAGTGACCCAAAGAGTGACTCTGAGGAGAGTTTGGATGACTCGGAATTTGAAATTGGTAAGAAGAGGAAATTATGAAAACCAGACCTTCTTCCTCAAAGGGCAAAAAACCTAAAGGCAAAATCCTCCAGATTAGTTCCTCCTCCTCCTCAGAGGTCTCTGAAGACTCGGAGAAGGAGAAACCCCAGGGTTCTCTGAAAAAGAAAACTAAAGTCCTTACTCAAACTAGAAACAAGCATAAGAGAAAGATGGAGAATGTGAAGGAGCTAGAGGCTCATAAGCAGGAAAAGATTTCGGAAGCTGAACAGAACCTGGAGAAGGTGATCACTGGAGAGGTTCATAGGGTTGACGATATAGCACCTATTGGTGACACTCCAAAAAAGGAACAAGACAAATTCGGTAAGATTGATCTTCCCCCAAACCCTCCTCCTGAGGGTATGAAAGGCTTTATGGACACCATGGAGTGGTTAATAGCTAGTTGCAAGAAAGTTGTGGATGACAACAAGAAGCTCAGCCACAAAATTCAGATTCTGGAAACTATCAACACTGGGGAAGGGAAGACTATGGTTGATTATATTGAGGACCTGAAAAATACTATTGCAAAAGCTGAAAATATAAGAGACTCCTTCAACCCCAGATTTGAGAAAATAGAGAAAGACCTGCTGGAGAGGAAAACTCTTGCTAATGCTATGGATCAAACTATATCGGACACTATCAGTAAAGTCAGCAAAATTGAGGATTGCCTCAAGAGTATTGCAGAGCAAAGTTAAGAAATCCTGAAGGTTTCTACTGGCAATACTAAAACTCTCATCAGCAAATTGGACGAAGAGAAGGATACCCAGGATATTGACCCTGACACTGAAGACACAGGAGATGCTTAAGGACCCAAAACTAGAACCAAAGGTAAAAAGAAAGAAAAGAAGCCTAATAAGGATCTGGATGATCTCAAAGCTGTTGTGGCCACCTATGACCAGTTGGTGAAAAAGGAGGAGGACCTTCTGAAGACTATAACTGTGTAGTGCCTTCCTAGTTCCTTTGTTGTCTTTTTGGTATATTGGCTTTATTGCCAGTCATTTTGTAAGCGATTTTTATGCTCTGGACTCTTTGATGACTTATCTTAATTTCCTATGTTAAAGGTTTCGGGTCCTGAAAACTTGTTTTTCTTAATGAATCAGAACATATATATAAAGAAGGGGTCTTATAATATTTATTATTCAATTTATTTTCATTGGATCATGAAGGTGTATTTAAATCAAGAGAACCACAATCATATACTCTCTTTTAATGATAATGTAGGTGTAATTATTCAATTAGAAGGAACCAAAATCTTATATTTTTTTAACTAACAATACTAATAAGGACTACCATTGTTTGTGACTATATGATCATGAATAAACTTCAATGTATTATGAAGTGTAAAAGGTATGTAAAAGTCATGGAATGGATCCAAGGACAACCTAAAAAAAACATTATAGACTAAATAACCATCCATCACATGGAACATAGTTCATATGTAATGGGTCCCAAATTAATAAAAAAATTAACAAAACCAAGGGATTCATTATTCACACTATCAAAGACTTTAATCACGGGGGCTTCACTTAGTGAACCTGGGTTATAGCACGTGCATTCACGACATACTAAATAATCCCCCTATTTTCAAACAATATTGCCCTAAACTCCATTTTTTGTCACCCCCTCCTAATACACAACCTAAATTAAAAGCCCCCTTATTTTCACTAGATATTGTATTTTTTCATAGCCCGAATTAAAAATCCCCCTATTTTCACCGATAGGCAATATATTGTACCCTCATTTTTGGGATATTAAACCCCCTAATATGAATGAACGTAATATAATATTGCCCAGCTAGTGAAGCCCCCGTAGCTTTAATAGTAATTTTAAATTATAGCAAATTGGTATAATCAAACTTGACTATATCCAATAACTTTATTATAAATATTTAGATAAAATATATTATCAATTAAAGTGCATTTTATCTTAATGATGCCAAATGTAGCCATAAATTATAACAATTTATGCTTTTAAATAACATGTTGGGTAGGTAATTCATGAGGTGCAAATAAAATCTTATAATTAATATGATTTATAGGCTCAATAATTGTAACCACCTTTGTAGTCAAGTAACATTTGATGTAATAATGATTTTTAGCTAAAGCTTCTCTCAAAAATACCTATGTAGCTTAGATGAATGCATTGAATCTCAAAGTGATATTTTGGTTTGAGTACTTAAGTTATCAATTAAATCGCACTCTTTATAGTTTTTGAAACGTAATATTCTAACATTATATTGTTAATGTGTATCTACATATTGCACTTTTTACTAATTAATTCAATCTATATGTAGTGTCCTTCCTTGAAACACTCTTTTATGATACTCTTGATTGATACTTATGACTTTATTTATGTTTTTGATGTTTCTAGTTTATGTTAGATACTTCATGTTGACAATTGATACATTATGTTTCTATGTGGATGGTGATATACTCAGGAATATTATGACATTGGGACATATGTTTGGTTATTTATATGCATGATGTGGTTTATATTTATTTATGGTAATGTTGTGCCATGTGCTAACCATACGTCATGCTTATATTGGATGTGATGATGTGGTTGATGATGTTATATTTGCCATGTTTTCTTTATTACTATGGATGTGAAAGGGACGATGTTATACCACTCATCTATGAGCAGGGTGTGATGTCGCAATTCTCTTTCACCTGTTTGATATTTGTATGCTGTATATATGTGTATATGTCGTGTATAGACATTCGGTGTTATGCAGGATGTATGTGCTAGACATCAACTCCACCTAGTTTCACAGGTTTGAGCATGTCTCTAATCCCAATGGCAAGTTGGTCAGAGATGGCATAAAGGTCTTATCACACTCTAGGCTTAGTTGGTGTCTTGTCAGTTATAGTGTTTTGGCTAGAGTTATCTTGTTAAGTGTTATGTGGTATTTTATTTAATTTATTTAGGGTTGATTATGAAATTGTGGTAATCAATTAATTAATTATAATATATAGTTTATTTGTGTAAAACCAATAATTATGGTAGGTATATATATATATATTGGGATTTTCTAATTAATTTATGATTATTTTGGTGGAATTATATTGGTTGAGCATTATTTCTAATTGTGCATTTAGTTATTTAATTATTTAATTATTTATTTGTCTATTTATTTATTTACTTACTCTATTTTATGATTGGTTTTTGGGAGTTGTATTTGGTGGTTTTCATTTAATTTTATTTTCTCTCAAATTTTGAGAATGGTTGTTGTTGTTATTGTTATTGACTATTATGATGATTATTATTATTTTGGATTATGAAGATTATTATTGTGAATTGCTAGAATAATGATTTTTACCGTGAATTTTTCTAAGTTTTTTGAATTGGATCTTAGATTGGGAGATGATTTTCTGTGTTTGTTTTGAGCAATTGGAGTGGCTTTTTCAAATTTGCATTTTGTTGTATGTGCATTGAAGGATCTTGTTGGGATGTGGTTCATTTGGGGCATTTTGAGATTTGTTGTGCTTCATTCTTATTCAAATTTCATTGTCCATTCTTTTTTATTCCAGGTTGGTGGTTCAAGATCCCATTTTGTTTATGCATTGCGATTTTGAAAGGACTATATGTTGTGTGTCCAAGAAGGTGTCTTTTGTGCAATCCAAAATTTTGTGGTTTCCCTCCAATATGTTTGTTAAATTACATGAGAGATTTATGTTTATTATTTCCTTTGGTCATTGTGTGTTTTTGGAGATGTTTTCTGTGTATTCAAATATTTTTTGTGTATTGATTTCGATTTCAATCTATCGATACTTGTATTGGAATTTCGTAAGAGTATGCTTTCTATTTTGGTTGTAAATGCTTTTGTTTGTACTTAGTCTGGGCTGGAAACTGTATTCGAGTATTTTCTGAGTTAGTTGAAAAATTATACTTCTCTTCTAAGTCAAGTTTCATTGTCTGTTGTGTAAGCGTTAGTATGGTTAATAGATGCGCTAATCCATGAGGTGTATCCACCATTCTAAGTCATGTAAGCACTATTCTGGTTAATATTTATGTTGTTCTATGTGTTATATGTGTCACTATATGTGTTATATGTGTTGTTTAATGTTTTTAAGCGCTACTTTGAGTCATAAATGTACCAGAAGAACATGCAAAAGCTCTAGTGAAATTGGTAAATGCGTCATAAGATTTTGTAAAAGGGTTGTTTCTTTGTTTTGACATTTCTAACTAATTTTTGATATCTGTGTCGAGTTGAGCCAGACTAGAGGCTTGTTTTTAGGATTTTATGACTTTTTGTGATGTCTTTACAAATCTATTTATTTGTGCTTTGAGGTAACTTTGTTGTATGTTGTTTTATTGTGTTGTTAGACTTATATTCTTGCTACTGCATGAAATTTATGGAAGTATTGTTTAAGGATCAAAATTTACTGATATTTAGATATTGATATGAATCTTTTGTATAATGTATTATGTGTTTATCATGTGATTCTTTATATTCATGTTTTTATCCTATGTTCTAGGAACATGATAGGGAGAGTGACTTCCAAGTGGGTGTCAGAGCCCCCAAATGGCTACCAGGATATCCCATTCGAAATTTTGTAGCTAAGTAATAATATTAATTAATTAATTTAGGTGGGTTGGGTAGTTTCACATTAAAAAGATAATTGTCGTGCTACACTCATGGCCTAGAGTGCTAGTATAGGCTCAAAATGAGATTGGGAAGGCCTTGTCGACATGACTATACTCCCTTGTCCTCACGAAAGGTTGAGTTGGTTTCGCATGCACATAAAATGGGGGTTGGGGTCTGGAGTTTGGAGAGGGTCGGACTGTAAGGATAACGCATGGGATGACATTCTTCCCTACATGTTTCCTGCTACCTTAGTGTTTGTGTCTGGTGAGTTTGTATTTTGTGGTTAAGCCTTTCCTTGTGATTTAGCCTATGTATTATGTTGTGAGTTAATTTATGATTTTATGATTTCTTGGAGGTTAGATGTTAGCCTAGGTTTGGAGTGTGTGTGGGACCTTATGTCATTCTCCGGGGGGGTGGACCTTTTTGGTTCCACATGGTCGGGTGGTTTGATGCCTTCTTCCATTAGGATTCTCTTCTTTGGATGTTCATGTGTGTGACTAAGGATTTTACATCTCTTCATTTCTTGTGCTATGGAACTCTTGGAGTAGTTTGATCTATTCTATATGATTGAGAAATATCATTGTAATATGTAACTTGGATGTTATTCATGTAGTTAGTATATTATGATCTTCTATTGAAGCAGATAATATATATTTGAAATGATTACTCTATATGGGATTTGTAGTGTAATAAGGGATTATGTGCTTTCTTCTATTAGAAATAGTTTAAAATATGTTATAGAGTTGTGTGGAATATCTAATTGTTAGAAATAATAACTTAGCAACATTTGGCGTTGGTGAATTAAAGTAAATATAATGTGTTAGAAATGTTAAAGGAGATATAATTCATGATCTAGTATCAATGGATTTATGTGGTTATTTTCCTATGGTTATGTTATGAAATGTATATTGGTATTAGTAGAGGAAAAATCTTGTATCGATGTTAGTTAATGATGTTCATATTTCATATTATGTTAAGTAATGACATTGCGTTACCCTAGGGAATGTAATTTAGATATTTTAATATTTCCATTTGCATTTAAGTTTATGGGACCATGTTTGTTATGGCATATATTTCTTGCATTTCTTATGATGATTTATCTTTTAAAAAAATGATCTCTATTTTCTAGTTGGTTAGTTTCTCTAGGGTATTCTTGGCGGGAATTACACTATATTTGTAATGGTGAAAAATTACTTAGGGTTTCCACCATTAGAGGGAGAAAACCACTAATTTTTGCTTGGGATGACCATTACATTCAAAAGAGGGGGAATCCAATAGATTCAATCACAAATAAGTAAAGACTCAGATTGAATATGATTGGATTGATTGATTTGGGGTCCTCTTTTGTAAGTTAAATTGTCGAATTTAGATAAAGTGTTGGAAATGAAGGTAAAAACAAGAAAGTAGTGGGCTACAGATGTGAGATTGAGATATGCACCTAGATTTGAGGAATGTCCGCATACTCTAATCTAATCCCTGAAAGAGCACCTAAAATTTCAGGACCGTGGTGGTGGTCGCCATGGTCCTTCGCACTTTTCACACATCAAAGGGGGATTGATTCGTCTCTGCAAATAATATCAATTCTAAAGATCATAGCTTCGTACCTATTTCCTACACACAAAAAGAAGGGGAAAAAGGCTGGGAATAGCAGTTTTCCTAAGTCAAATCCCAGTTGAGGAATCAACCTTGAATGAAATGTTACAAATACTGAAATACATAATTTGGAAAGATATACCTTAGATCTGCAATGATTAATAATGATGCTTTTCTTCTTGAATGTAATTGCATATGTTGTATGAAATGGTATGAACATGACAAAACCCTAGTCACACACATGCTTGCATAGGAATGATGTAAAGTTTCTCCACAATAGATAGATGAAGAATATGCAACCTTGAAGACCTCTAGAAATGCTTGATGATGAGAGTTTCAATACTTGAATGCTTTATTGCTTGTGCTCCCACCTTATGAATGTATTATCTATCAAAATTAGAGGGGAAAGCCTCCTTATATACTTTCCCGTTGGGAAATCATGTTAATTTTCCGACATAGGCCAACAAACAGAAAGGTTTCCCGCTCAAATTTAAGATGGGGCAAAGTGTTTAAAATAAGGCCCAATTAGGGAGGACCATATTGTGGTGCCATGGTCCTACCCTAATATGGGGCTAGGATAAAAGGGCAATGCAAGGTAAAATATAATTTCGATGCCATATTTGCATGATGCGAGCATAAATGGGTCCTAGTCAGGCATAGGGATGCAAACACTAAGATGAGGGCCCCAAATGTGGTCTAAATTGTAAGGGGGTACAATTTAGGACACTACAATATATTTGTAAGCAAGAGAGATACATCATCTAATATCTCTTTTGGTATCTAGAATATAGAACTGGGTACATGTTATCAATTTGAATCTATAATATGGTATTGTTTACTAATTAAAATCTATCTCTATATATACAAGAGAGCAATCATATTCCCTCTTCTCAACATTTTGGGATTCACAATAACATATTATGTATAATTAAGAAAATTTTGATATTTATATTAGGTTCATCGTTCATTTTTTTTACCATTATGAATTCATGCAACATATAAAAAATATCCTAATCTAAAAAGACGAGTTCATTCAAAAGTGGCAATTCAAATTGTATAACCTTGATGCTTCATTTTTATATAGGTTCTAATTCTTCATGTTGTTCAATCACAATGCTTGTTACATCTCATATCAATTATTTCATATTGAATAACTATGCCTTCCACTTTGATTGTATCTCCCCAAACAAGGTTTGCTAACTCAATGGTAGAGTAATTTTATTTTAATCGTTACTAGATCTTTTACACCTTTAGATGTAGTAAATTTGTCTATACCATAGGTAAAATTAATCTTGCTATGACTAATCCTAAAAAAGAAATATATAGAGAAAGAAACACATTGTACTATTAATATTGATTTGATTTATTTGATCTTTATTTAACAATTAATCCATTTATTCAAACAATATATAATATACATACACACATACATGTAAATAATATGCATTTATATGCATTAAATTCCTTCGATTGTATAGTAAATTTGTGGAATAATTATGACATGGAAAATAGGTAAATATTCAGGAGGATATGGCTCAACATAAAAGGTAGAAAATGAAGATGCACAAGCCATACAAATAGTGGGAAAAAGTGGTATAAGAGATCATCATGACATGTAGGAAGAGTGATCAAAGGTAAAAAATCATGGAAGGAAGGAGGAACATCTACATGAGTAACCTCTTATAAAAGTATGAGTGACTCCATAAAGTTCCTTTTGACATTGTCATTAAAATAATATAGTAATGAAGCATGATCGTAGAACACTCTAAGCCATATGCAATGATATGAAAAATAAACAAGCACACACGTGTCATATCATAAGAAAGTGTAATACCTAATATTTGTGTCTTGAATGAAATAAGATTGTATACTTGAAAATAGAAGATATGCATCAAAGCACATACATGTGTAAATACTAGTATATCATAGTTAGGGCTTTGAAACATAAAAACAACATAAACATCATACCTTCGACAAGGTATGACATGAATAAAATTAAAGTAATACAAGCATATTATCATGAGAAGGAGATAGGTCATTAGCAATATAAAATACAAAGGATCCTATAATCTATTTTAGATTTTATGTAAACTTAAAAGTATTTGGAATGATTAGATCTAAATTGTGAGGAAAATACCTAAATATAAAAAATCTAGGGTGTATAGGATATCAAACAAAAAGATCTTATGATAAAATCTAAACCTTGGAGTTAAACAAATTAATAGTAAAGCATGCAATGACGGATCCAAATCACACTCAAACTTGATATGAAAAATATTAAATAAAAAAGTTAGATCTAAAACCTTATTGATGAAGGACAAAATGTTGGTGGTTGCAAGAAAGTTGGTATTGATATTATTTTATTTATGGGAATAAATTGCATGCATGCTTGAATATCTAGATTAAATGAATAAATCTAACTATATTTAAGAGTTTGGACTAAAATAATTATAAACATTAATTTAACTAATTGTGATACTTAGCTTGGTATTTCAATGCTGAAGTATGTTGAAAATGTTATATGAAATTAATTCACAAATATGCTAAAAATGAGTGCATTGTCCAAATGACCATCTCAAGATCTATAGCTTGAATGTGCTTAGTTCTAGTTATTATTCATGACTATATAATTGATCTCCACATTTCTAGAAATGAATTGGTACCTGAACCTAAACTGGTGCTTATCGAAATGAATTGGCTAAAATATTGTAATTAAAATTCACTCACTTCATATTAGTGATATCAATTTAGAAAAAGCATGTAGAAACAACATTTGCAAACTAAGTGGGGGTCGTGTTCTCCTTAGTCAAGCGCTTAAGTGGGTTGATGCAACAACTTTGGAACAATAATAGAAGACAACAAGAAAAAATGCAGTATGCCTAAGATAATGATGCGAGAAAGCATGCAGTATGCTTGAGATGACACTACAAGAAAATGATGTAGTTATAATGTTCTATGATGCTCTCATATGAATGCTTTAGTGATAGTTCTAGCTCCATCTTAGATGTTCTAAATGGATTAAGATTAGTCCTTAAATAATGTTGCACCTTAGTTGGCTCATAATGGTCAATAAGTAAGAGAAGCATGTGTCCAAATCCAAATTCTCAAATTGAAGGTTTAAGACTTAGATTTGCCCAATGAAAATGGTACTAGTTGATTCCACACCCACATACCTAAACCATGGTGATGAGCAATATAGATATAATATTGAATTTTAACTGTGAAAATGAGTGATAATAGAGACAAAGTAAGATTGCGTTAAATTGCTAGATTCTACATAAAATGTCATTTTATTCTTTAATCAATATGTAAAAATAACCCAATTATCATGATTCCATGTCCATGAACATAAAGAAAAAAAAAGCACCCATTACAAACATTTTTTCCACTTAAATTTTGATAATACAATATTGGGTATTCACAAAGCATTGGAGGCAAAGGTGGCCAGTGCACCCATCATTTTTTTTGGGAAAATGAATTAGAATTCTTGGGGTTTATTATTACCTATGTAGTAGAGTAGAGTAGATTTTGTTGGTGATAAGGAGGGATATGTGGCGTGAGTAATGATGATAAGCATTGTTTGTGATGATCCTACCCAATCACTTCTTCACCATTCGTTTGTTTGTGGCCGACCCATGAAATGGAAGAACTGCGTAATTCTACGTGGACCGAATTTTTTGTGTGGTGAAATAAAGGCGTCGCTGTTTGATTCCATGCAAGAAAACAAGATTTGCTTTCACCCCAACGTCATTGTCTTTTCCTCCCCGACAAAAGGATAAAATTCACCAAAATCAGGTCCACATGATATTGTGATGGAATATGTGTTTATTATTATTTAGTTGACTAGGATATCACACCTACCCTTACAAATCAAGTTCATACTATCTCTATTCTAGGATTTTTTAATGGTGTAATTAGTTGTGTAGAATAAATAAAAACTTCAGGTACATCAATTAATTTATAATGATAAATTACATTCATTTGGGATAATAGATTGGCATTAGAGAAGGATTATATATTATTATTATTGAATAAAAATTAAATTATCGTATTTTGTTAGATTTTAGAGATGAAAAGGTGATATTGGCGATGTTTGAGATTGATTTATTATAATATTAAATCTTTAAGGACTACTCAAATGATTATCTTAGAATCTTTGAACTGAAAAGTATCTTAATTTGGTTCAAATCTATGTCTATGATCTCATTTGTATTCTTGTAGAACTAAATTGGTGTGCAAAGCTGAAAAAAAATGGGACTATTGGAATTTATTAGCTATAACATTTTGATATTTGAATTTGAGTAAGAATTAGGAATGTTTAGGAACACCTTCAGGAATCTAATGAATTGTGAGGGTCACATTATCAATCAAACCCTGGTTGACTTACTTTATGGCTTTGAGAAAAAAGATCAAAATCAACAAGCAAGCATGCAATAGGTGTAGGATGATGTATGGTGGTGTAATGCTCTATAATAAATGTTCTTTAGTAACTTATTTTTGCAATATGTGATGATTCTTAGATGACTTCATAGATGATCTCAAATGGGTGGATGGATTATCTTTGAATACATGTAATGCCCCGCCAGGAACCCTAAGGGAAAACAACACAACTAGGCAACTAAAGGATGAATTTTTTTTATAAAAAGATTAAGTGCATTAATTATAACATCTGCACGTTTAATAGCACAACGGAAGTCTAACACATGATTTCCTAAGGGTTACCAACGAAGATTAATTCGCAGATTATATTAACACCACGGTTAATCCAATTGTCCATTTAATTAGATAAATTAAATGCTTAAGATTAATACTACACATACATCTAAATTCCATAATGAAAAAATCAAAGTATTCCAATGCATTTATTTATCCATAAACCATCTATACAAAAGACCAAAACAACTGAGTTAAAATACAATCCACTGACATAATATTACAATATCCATAAATACATGGCTTCCAAAAATACCACTGAATCCAAAAGTTAGAATATCAAGGTTACATAAAAGTTTGATACAATGACCACAAGGTCTCAACTGAACAATGATCATGAACAAGCGCTGGTACATGAACCACGAACCAAGAAACACCAGCGAAGCCTTTCCTCGCCTGAAGATACAATCCAGAACATCCGATGGGAAGTGGCACTACCACCCGACCATGTGATCCCAAAATGGAACCACCCCACCGTGCTAGGAGATAGTAGAAACCCTCAAGCAAGCAAAATAAGACAAGTACGAAAGAACTACATGACTCCGCAAACATCCATGTGACTCAACTCACAAACACTAGTGACTCTAAGGAGAGAGTGTCATCACATGGCTTACGGTGGTTACTATGGTAGGCCTCCATAGGTCCCAACCCCCATCCTATGTTATCCTGGTAACCTCTCCCGAACCTCTGGCTCCATCTAAGTCTCATGTGGACCCTACCAATCCTTTCGTGAAGACAAGGTGGTAAGTTTGCCATTCCAGACCTTCTCACCACATCTTGAGCTTATACAAGCACTCAACCATGTGCGAGGCACATTATCTTAATTAATATTTAATCTACCCACCCCCTAATCAATTATTAGGTTATCACTTCTTAACTGACTTTCGACGGGTTACCCTGCCATCAACTTCGGGTGCAACCCCCGCTTGAAAGCCACT
Source organism: Cryptomeria japonica (assembly GCF_030272615.1). Classification (NCBI taxonomy): domain Eukaryota; kingdom Viridiplantae; phylum Streptophyta; class Pinopsida; order Cupressales; family Cupressaceae; genus Cryptomeria; species Cryptomeria japonica. The sequence continues at coordinate 548,055,623 of NC_081414.1, read as the reverse complement.
CTCTCTCATAGGACACTAACAGAAAAGGTCTCTCTACGAAAACTCTATGGCAAAACAAACAACCATATCTAATCTTGACAAACCACAAGTGAAGGATACACAATCCCTAACCCAAGATTGACCATTTAGACAAAACACACAATGGCTCACATCAACGGGGTTATACAACAACACCTGACCAAGGAGATATAACAATATATGACATAATGACAACTCAACCAGAATTGCAACGAAATTAAGCTTGACTGCAAACACCATTTACACAAGATCCTAATACATGCAATCTTTTCTTTAAACAACCAAAAGCATAAAATACTTGCAATTAAAGATTTTCCAGAAAATAAGGAAATACAACTATATTAATACAAGGAAATCAATGTTGTCATTTGTTCAATAAGGTTAAATCAATCACATAAAAAATTAATCTCCTAATGTATTTCCAAGCATAAATATAGAATCTAAAATTATAAGCATTTTTGGAAATAACCAATATATATATATTACATAAAAAAACTTAATTATAAACCCAAATTAAATAACCTGACACAAAATCCGAAAATCCTAAATTTTCTAGGAAAATAAATTTTACCAGGGAAGACTTTTAACATAAAATCCCTTGCTACCCATGGTAGCACGTGCTGCCGCCGCTAGCATACTACCATCGGTAGTTGCTACCGACTTGACCTATATATTTTTTTTAATTAATTTTTTTTTAAATTTAAAATTTGCAATAGCATAACAATACAATGGATTTCATTTTTTTCAATAAAAATCAATTTCCCAGAATTTAATTAATACAATTTTTTTTTCAGAATAATTAAATAAAATAATTTCTCCATAACTTTTAAACCCAAATTAATTTAATTAAAATTAGATCTATTACTATAGCAACTAATTAATTACCCAGAGATTACACAAATATTGATAGAACAACCATAGCCAAATATCGAAACCAAAAATCAAACAAGAGGGAATATTTTCTCTGGTAAATACCATTTCTCCCAAATCTTGCAATTTCCATGCACCATAAAAATCTTGGCAAAATTTGCCATATTAACTATTCCCAATCTTCTCAACATTTTAATCTATAAACACCCAGGAAATAACTTCTTTCCATTAACTAGAAACTAATTTCAGGAATGGACTTTAGCCAAGAACAAGAAATAATCAGACAGTATATTAGATTTGACAAATATTTTAACACACACATCATTCAGAAAGAGGGAAGAAATAGAAATATTATCTTTAAAACAAACAATCAAAAGAAGCCACCCAACCTGGTATAGCTTTCCTGGAAGAAATTTGTAGGAGAGAATCAATCCTTCAACAAGCCTCCAAACAATTTTTCTTCACCAAAATCCCTTACTCTTTTCACGTCTTCCCCCAAAATAAAAGATATATTCCCCTTTTTAAACTAAAATTCTAGGTTGCATATATTTTTCCCAAAATCCTAATATTTAATTTTTTTGTAATTAAAAACAATTTTATTTTTCTTTTCTAAATCCTACAAAGGGATAAGTTAACATGCAATAATTAAAAATAATTTTTCTTTCTTTTCTTTTCTCATGCAAATTAATTAATTTTCTAAATAAAGAAATTAAAGCAATACTTTAATTCTAATTAATTCTTTTATTTATTTAAAATTCTAGGAAACAATAAATGAAATTAATCTAATTTATTTTTCACTAAAATTTAAATAAAATATATTTATAATATCATGCAGCTTGCAACTTAATTTAATAATTTCTTTTAATTAATTAAATTTATAATCTCAATGCATAAAATACATAATTCCCAAAAATACCAACTATGAGATAACTCCATAAATTTGATTAATTAATTAAATCCACTAAAACACACAAACTAATCAACCCCAAGCAAAGACTCAGAAAAAATCAAACGACAATACACGAAGGCCGAACAAATTGACAGGACGACCAACTGACGACACTCACAAGAGTGTAACTGAGTAAATTAGGGTCAACTACTACCTCCTCCACTTCCATTGGAGAATATAAGGCACGCTTAGACCTGTGAAGCCAGGTGGAGACGATACCCTGTACCTATCCGATACTTGTACTTGCAATATCCCGCAACACTGAACCACACATGCATATATATAATATAGAAAACACGACATACACACCGATGAAGGAGAATCACGACATTCCTTGTCTCACCGGAGAGTGAAGGGAAATCGTCCCCTTGCATCCAATACACTAGCAGACACGCAACATATAATTTCACATTGCATAGATAAAGTAAAGTGTCAGTACATAGCAATAATCCATAAAATGCCATAAATCACAAGTACTGAAATACTGCAAATAAATTATGCATCTCATATCTAGATAAAGCATGAAATAATGTCATATAAGTTTGAATAACACATCATGGTAATGTATCCACTGAAAGTAAACAATAATAAAATATGAGTCTAATGAGTTCAAACGAGTAGGGGTACTACAATACAACTAAATACACAAATTAACACAAACATGCACGAGGTCAACTCACAATAACTAGTAAAAAGGTTGGTGAGGTGTAATTTTAAATTTTTAAATTTGAACCTTTAGATTCATGGCTATAGAAATAACATTGGTCAATATTGCACTTATAGATCTATAATCCAAGGTTGTAGAAGGGGCATCTAGGAATCAATACTAATATCTCATGATGAGTGGTAATAGGATTAGAATATAGTGATGACATTTTTGGATATTTTTGAGAAGTTTGCTAGAATGATGTGTTGTCATTGATGTCAACACATTCTTCTGTGTATTCTAGTATTGCAGTCAAATTGTATGAGTTGGTTTTATCAATGTGTTGTAGTTGAGCTATTGTGGTTTGATGGGTTTAGAGATACTTATCTCTAGTTGATTCAACAAAAGTTTCAGAGGTTCACATGATGATTTGATTGAGTTGAGAGATCTGGTATTGAGGTTGGTTATTCAGTTGTTCGTGTTATTCGATATTCTGGATTGTGCTCCGCATTGCTCCAGAATTGCTATATCTTGGTTTGTAGATTTGGCAGAGTGTTTGGGATGTTCATATGTGTCCTCAATTCAGATGGTTAGTGATTTGGAGGTCCACAAGTGAATCTTTTAGTTTGACAGCTAGTTCAACGTATGTTCTTAAGGTTCGGTATAAAGATGATCAAAATTCTAGTAAGTGGTGATGTTGTGATTGTTTTTGTGGTGATTCACGTTGCTTGTGGATGTTTCTAGATCATTTTTTAATCTATTTTGATGGTCCACATTGATCGTTGTGCACTTTATTGATCATTTTCTTGATCCGATGGTATTCTTCGTGTTATGTGACATTCATGATGATTGTAGCATGTTGCGGATGTTCAAGGTGTAATTCTTGGAAGTATTTCTTGTGTGTAGTGTTGGTTTAGGTCCAAACTATCTTAGCTGACATTGTTTTGGTCTATATGTGTTGTTGTAGCATGTGAGGTTATTGTTTTGTAATTTGTATTGAGGGTTTGGCCGACCTTGAAATATATGTTGATAATTTGTATAAATACATATAATATTCATGTGAGAGATGTATCCGCGTGTGGGAATATTGATTTGATCTTTCAGTAGAAGAGGAGAAGTGCGAAAGAGTGTGAAGAAGTGTGATAGAGCAGAGTTTGAGTATTTGTGCTTAACCAGAATTGTAACTAGGCATGAGAAGATGTTATTTCATCAGTTCATGATCCTCTAGATGTAATCTGAATCTTTCTGTAAGGCAGTGAGCCTTCCTCAGGGTTGTAGCCCTTCTTGTTTTGTGATTTGAGCATTGAGCTCTACGCAATGTTATTGAATGCAAGTGCATTCCCCATTATAATATTTACACTTACTCCTAACAAGTTATTATCTCATGGTGGGTAGGTTCCCATTGTGGTTTTTCCCTTAACTAGGTTTTCCACATCAAAAATATTGGTGTTATGTGTGTTATTGATGTGGTGTTGTTTTATGCTTTTACTGTTTATTATCATATTTGAATTTAAGTTTGAGTTGTGTAGAGTTTGAGAGAAAACTGATTCACCCCCCCCCTCTTAGTTCATCGCATTGTTACCAATAGACATGAGTTAAATTCATACAAGAATACGTCACATGCAGACTAGTTATTTCATTTAAGATCCTCTAAACAAAGAAAGATCAAAATCTAAGGGAAAGAGATAGGGATTGCAATTTTTACCTTTACATTTTGCCTCCAATTTGATGTACATATGAACTATTAGACCTAGATGTATGACAAAGTAAAACAAGCATTCAAAATGGAAATTAATTTTTTTTCAAATAATAAAAAGATACATCCATGTGTAAAGTATTCGTAGATAGTTCTTGAATTGTCCTTGTAAATATTGATAAGATGTAAACCCACAAAATAGAAAAAGAATTAAATGAGTAGTGTATATCAAGCATTTTAAATAAGCACTAGCTACAACTTATGAAAAGGAACTATATATCAAGACTAGAAAAATTAATTGGGGGATTCTTAGAGTAATCAAGCTTTGACTAAGAAAAAAATTTAAAAGGAGTCTAACCGAGCAAGCAATATTGATAAAACTACTCTAGGCATGAGAATGCCTATGAACCTATCACTATGAAACTCACAAAAGGAACATTAGTTACATATATGACTGTTAACAATATTTGATTCCAATAGTTAGAATGAACTGGAGGAAAACTGAGAGGAGGGGGGGTGAATCAGTTTTCCACAAGTTAAACAATTAATGCAAATTATAAAATTCCCATTGGAGCAATATAACAACATAGAGAAAGAAAAAGCATTAAATAACACAACACATAGCAGCAATAATTTTGACGTGGAAAACCTGGTTAAGGGAAAAACAATGGTGGAAAACTCAGTTAAGGGAAAAACAACGATGGGAAACCCTACTCACAACCAGATAATACTTCTGCAATAGTATGTGAAATATTACAATGGGGATTGCACTTGCAGTCAAGCCAACTGCTTAGATCTCACTGCTCAACACAAAGGGAAGTCTCACTAAATTACATAAACATCAGACTACAATCTAGAGGAAATGAGCTGTGGAAATAACATCTCCTAATGCTTGATTACAGTTCTGGTTAAGCACAAATGTCTTCCCTGCAACACCAAACTTTCCTCAAACCCTTCGCTAAATGATATATCCTTGTTCACATGTAAACCTTTCTCTAATAATGTAGACATAACCATCCATACAAATTACATGAATATATCACCTATATATATAGATCATCAACCTTGATAAGCAAGGTCGGCTAAACCCTAAACCCATAACTCATAATTGCATAAGTTACATCCATGATACCATCGGACCAATATTATGAGTTACATTACATAGCATGGACCTAATTCAAATTTCTAAACAATTATGTCCACTAGAAATCGCGCCAAGGCCAAATGCAACACGTAACTCCAACCGGTAGAAACCCTCACAAAATAACCAACCGGACCCAAATAGGATCACCAAATTAGCACGCCAGCCAATGTGAAGCCACCAAACAATTAAGACATGATCAAGAACACCTTCAACATGTTAGGAACCATTTCTAGAAACTGGATCAAAACCACTTAACCATTTCATCAAATATCACCAACCGATGCAGTCAACCGGGACCAAGAATATCAACCGGCAAGCCAAAACATAAACGATAGCTTCTGGAGCACCAAATCATGAACCAATTGAATATGACAAGCATAAAATCATCCTAAACAACCATCCAAAACCAAATCCAACAATATGATCATATAGGATCAAAATCTTTGAGAACCTCAACCAAAACCAAGTCAATCCAGAACAGGTCCAATCGGAGCACAATGTTGACATCAATGATAACACATAGTCAATTCTTGCATAATACCAACAATGACCCCTCAAACTACTTGCATGCAAAGGATGTAAGGAATTAGATGAGAGAAGGAAAAGATAAACCATGATAAAACATGTAAGCATGGCAAGAGATAACATCATATGATAATCATGTAAGGATACTAGCAATCACACCTTGGTGTGCAATGGGTATGCCAAAGAGGAGTGAAATGTCAATTAGGAAAAAATTAAGTGTAATTTATATATAATTGTTCAATGCATAAGTTCAATTGGTAGGACATTTAAAAAATGATGATGTTTGTGCAACCAAGGTCTCAATTAAGAAGTGACGGCTTAAAATCAACAATGCATCTAGTTATATGGCTCCAATCATGACCTAAAAAAACTAATCAAGAAGATAAATAGGTTCTATGACCAACAAGACCATGTTATGTTTGCAATAGGTGGATAGGGAGATGGATATATATATATAGGTAGAGAGGGAGGGAGAGGAAAGGAGAGAGAAGAGAGAAGTAGAGAGATATAAAAGAAGAGAGTGATAGAGAAATAGGGGTAAAGAGAGGGAGAGATACATATAGAAAGAAGTGATAGATAAATAAATATAACTTGGAAAAGATTGAGGGACAGAGAGAGGGGGGAGATAGAGACATAAAAAAGATAAATAAATGGGAAGTGATATATACATATAGAGGTAGAAGGATATATAGAGAGATTAGGAGCGATAGAGTGAATAAAAGAGAGAGATAAAATGAGATATAGATAGAGAGGGAGAGGGATGGATGGGAAGATAGAGATAGAGGGATAAAAAGAGAGATAAAGGAGGTAATAGAGAGAAGAAGAGAGAGGGGGGAGTGTAATAACCCACTTAACTTAATCCAAAAACTCAACCCATTTTTTTTTCCTTTAATATCTAAAAATATTGATTTCTTATTCTTACTTATTCTTTATTCAATCACATACTCAGGTACATCTATCCAAACGAGATAGGCATCCATCCAACTGGGATGGGAATCTAACCATACGGGTTAGGCATTTGTCCATACGGGACAAGAGGTTTCATCTATCCAATCTAGGATAGGCATCTACCCAAATGAGGTAGGCATCTATTCATAAGAATAGGATATGCTCTGGCCAGAGACTTTAGACTCATCGGGACCATCCGGGTCTTGAGCCACTCTCTAAATACTACACTCCCCTACTAGGAGTGCACCGAGGTCACCGTCCTTAGGAGTATTAAAATAATTACATAAACAAGCTTAAGTTTCACCTCGGAATTCGGCCTAAAGCCTCGGGAAGTCAAGCGAATCCATACGAGATTCCTTCTGAGTATGCATTGAATTAATTTTAACCTTTCAATTAGTATTTACACCATTTGATTAAAAGGCCAAGGAGCTTCAAGAACCAACTACTCACCCATAACCAAATCCTAATCCCCATCCTCGAATGCCTAAGTACAAGGGACAACTTCATCCCTAGACTGCCTACATACCCGTTTCGGCACGAGATCAAGGCGTAAAGTATGTAGTTCTAGTTTCTAACTATAGTTTAATGTAATGTAAACTGTTTGGTGGGTACACAAACCTTTCTAGGGTCAATGTCCTAGACAATTTCTCTGCGGTTGCTACCCACGATGGTAGCTCTATAGAAAAAAGACTCAAGATGGTCTTTTTCTTGTGGCCTAAAACAACTAAGTCCTATTTCCTATTAAATACGTCACCCTTAATCCGTTGTCATCCATTGAAATCATCAAGATAAAATAAAATTTTAAGATCTTCACACACATCCAAACCCTAATGGGGTTATCTAAAGTTCAACTGATCGGATGTAAATTCATTTACAAATTAATCTTTTTAGATTATCGATCCAAGGGGGATTACCTGCCCCTTGGATTTTAAGTTCCAAATGACACTTATTTCTCCCGGCGATTTAAAGGGATGATGCCACGGATGCCGTTATTGTAGCTTTATTAGGCGTTAAGTGCAGTAGTTCAATACGACAATATTACCCGTAAGTGTGACCTAGAGGCATACCGAACACCGCTAATTTTTGGTTTCAAATCCTCTTGTTTAGTTATCTAACTAGGAATTTAACTTTGAATTCATGAATCCTAAAAGAAGCAATATACCAATACAATTATGAAAAAGAAACTATTATATACAAGGAGTTATTGCTTGAATTAAAAACTAAACTATGAATTTTACATAATTGAAAGGAACATAAACAAATCAACTACTTGGAATAGTATTTTCTCCGAAGGAAAGTTAGGATAATTAAAAATTCGAAAACTTCAACTAAATACCTGAAATTACTAATTGCTTGGAAACCGTGATACTTTCAAAGATAACTTATGAATATGATTTAAATTACTTGCAAGATATAATTATTTTGGACAAACCATTACACAATAAGTATGAATCCTAGTACTGATTTGCTTGAAAGAAAATTAAATGATTGAATAGAAATAATTTGGAAATGAATTTTAACACCTACTTGTTTTAAGTAAAAAGTACTTAATAATAATCCCAACTAATTCTTCCATATGAAGTAATACAAATTTTATCTACAAATGATAACACTACTTTAAATGTGAATCCTAATACTTTGAAAGGTACTAAATTGCTTGAAATAGAATTTAAATTATCAAATAATTATACTTTGGAAATGAATTTAATACTCACTTGTTGAAGGGAAAAGGAAACAACTATTCAACAATAAGCTTCAAATTAACCACATTATTCTTAGTTACTAATTGTTTGAAATATAGATTAGACAAGAGCGTAAACACTTGCTAGTTAACCAGGTAAATAATACTAAGTCTCCTAATAAGCAATTCTAACTTCTAGTTGCTTTTGAACTAATACCTTTGCAAGATTATAAAGTGATAACTAGTTACTCCTTCCACTTGAAGTAACGTTAACTTTATCGTTGGATACATTCTACAAATAATAACTTTATCAATTTCAAATACTTCGAAGGGAGCTAATGTTTGCTCCTTAAGTTATCCTCAATTTAATTTTCTAAGTGATCACGGAGTAGGTTTCTTGAAACTCATTTGCTAAAACAATTTCGGTTTTGAATAACTTCTCCTTGCATCCTAATTAATACTATTACCATATGAATATTTAACTATGCAATTTACCTCTAAATTTAATGTTAATTAAATTTATCCTTACTAATTACTTGTATTATTAAGTGTAACTTTTCCTCTTTACTAGTCTTATGTTTCTTATAGCTAGAAGGTAAATGATTTTAACTATTAAAAGAAGTGACTATTCACAATGCTTTATATACTCATATCTTGGAATCTAATAAAGAAACATATCAAATAATCAACCTTTCAAATTGAGACAAACTTTGTCTAACATTAACTCATATTGCTGAAATACCGAAAGGGTTACTATGAATCTAAACACATTTAGTTGTTAGGTAAATTCCTTTAACATTTGATACTTGTACTAATTGAAATATACAAAAGATAGTTTGAAGTCCAAAAATTAAAGATAAATAAATAAAGAACTTAGATATTTGAAATGTATTAAATGTCTTGGGAAAATCTACTTACTACTAGGTACAATTTGAGACTAAATAGAGACACTTGAAGAAAAAGAACCAATACTATAGAATAAGTTTATCATTGGTGAAATATCATTTTTCCCTAAAGGATTAATCACCTGTTAAATTTTTCTTTAATAAACAAACTCTACTATACACTAAAGAATAAATCCCTTCTTATAAGAGTAGGTTATAAATTAAATTTCAACTATATTGACATAAATAGATTTTAATTACCAAATTCTAATGAATAAATTTTAACTAAATAAACCCCTTAGTATATATATACATAAAATAAATTTTAATTGTAAATCCTAATTGTATTTTACTTTTAATAAAGCCCCCCCGTCCTCTTTTTTTCATTATTACTAACTTCAAAAAAATAAATTTTAAATTTTAACGTTGTAACAAACTATATAAAAAAGATATATAAAAAATAATTCTAATAAATTAAAATTCATTCATTCAACAATTAATAAATTATAATTTAATTCACTCAACTCTAATCAATGCAAATCAATTTAACATTAACAAGATGTTATTTATAATCAATTAGTACTAGTTTTAAGACAACATATGCCAATATTATTTTATATCCTAAACTTATTATAGTCAACTATATATAATATATCAATTATATTAATAATTTATTAATAACTAGATTAAAAACAAAATTGTAAAAATAACGGCAATTATGCCAATTGATATAACATGGTTGTGATGCCATAATAACTTTACATGCCCAAAACTTAATTAACATTAACTCTTATAAGATTTATATAAGTATTTATATTACTTTTTTAATGTATTTATCTATATATATTGATTTGATCTGAGTTTATAAAAAAATAAATAAACAGAGATAGACTTAGGAATTAAATAATATATTCACTAAAAGATATAATTAATTCACAGAGAACAATAAGTGAAAGAAAATAAAAAAGTAAATAAATAAATTTATCTCTTATGCATTCTGAGATGGGCATTAATATTTTTTTTTTCAACTTTCTCAAAGAAGTGATATTATTTAGGAAGAAAGAAAAACACATGTTCCCAGGGAGATACAAATTTTATTGAATGGATGAACAAGTATATGTTCACAAAAAAATAATTAAATTAATTCAGAGAGAGAGAGAGAGTAAAATTTATTTACAGGGAAAGAAAGATTATATTCACAGATGTTTACACAAAAGAACAATTTTAAAACAAGATCTATACACAAATGAATAAATTTATTCACAGGAAAAATAATAAATAAGAGAAGTAAGATGTATACACACGTAATCATATGATCAACATATATTCACAGAAAGATAAGTTTATTCACATGGAGATAATTACATAAGGAAAATAAGTTTTTTTTTTTTTTTTTTTACAAAGATCCTTTTTCTAGATTTTAAAATTCAAGAAATCAAAAGCAAAGATTTGATTTTTCCTTCTTTTTCTCTAAAACAGATTAAATATATAAAAAGAAATATCCATATGCATTTTTTTGAAAAAGAACTTTTATCATTGTACTACTTTTTATTTTTTTATTATTTATTTATAATGAAAATAGATTTTCTTTTGATTAATCTTTCTAAACAATCAAGATGAGCAATTTTTTTATATACATGAAGATTCCAGAGAGATAAAATCTATATATAAAAATAAAAATAAAATTTTTTCACATGTAAATGAGAATGCAAGAGAGGAGAACCTGGATTGTCGAAGCTTGATGTTGAATCCTCTCCAATCTTCCAGCTATCCTTCTTAGATCCTTCCTTGTAACTTCATGAAAAATTCTTCAACCAAACTTAAAAGAAAACTACTATACAAGTGACTACCAAATTCTACTTTTACCAACAAGAACAAGAACTCTAGAAATTTTCTTTTCATCCCAAAACTATGAACTCCATTTTTGAAAGATTTGCATACATTATATAGAAAAGATGCACCAATTCCACTATCAAGATAATTAATTGCAAATGGAGGTTCTTTTTAAAAAAAAATTGGTTTCATGCAAAATTGATTGATCACTTGGTGGAGGAGTTACATGCAAGCATATGCAATTTGAATTTTACCTCTAGAAGCTTCTATTTCCTCCTACGACATGTGCTAAATTGACATATTGAGAAAATAAGAATTTTCAAAATTAATTTCATGCAAAATGATTTTTGTCATAGTGGGGGTTACACTTGACCATGCATTTGAAATTCAAGTTCAAATTTTTCCCCCAAAATGCATTTTGTAACTCCTTTGTCACAAAAATGCCATGAATAGAATTATTCTTGTCATAGAATAATTTTGTAACTCCCATGTCATATATTTGCTAAATATAATATTTATTCTTTAATATTTTAAATTTTAAATTTCTTTTCTAGAATCTTGTTATTTCTCCTACACCATGTGCTCAATTAGGATATTGAGAAAATAAGCAATTTTCAAATAAATTATGACCTCATGTGTGTGTCACCACTTAAATTCCTTTTTATTTAAAAACTTCAACCTCATTTCAATTTATCTTTTCTTTCTAACATTACTCATAAATTAATATTATAATAGTAGTAGTAGTAGTAATAATAATAATAATAATAATAATAATAATAATAATAATAATAATAATAATAATAATAATAATAATAATAATAATAATAACAAGTCATATCAAGGTCCAAAAAGAGGGTTATGACAAGGAGAGATAGAGATAGAGATAGGGAGGTAAAAACAAGGAGTGTGTGAAAGTGTGAGACATATTGAGATAGATATGGGTAGGAGTAACAAGGAGTGTGTGAGTGTGAATGAGAGATAGATAAACATGAGATAGAGAAATAAAGAGATATAGAAAGAGGGAGTGACACATAGAGAGGGAGAGATAAGGAGATAGGGATAGAAAGTGGGTGTAATAAAGATAGGCATATAGAGAGAGAGATGACAAGATACATTAAATGTATTATATAAATTAAAATAGAAATTCAAAATATAACTTATAAAATAAATTAATTTTTTTAAAAGATAAATAATCATAAATTAAATTATTCTAATAACTTTTAATTATTATTTTTAATTTCATAAAAAGACATAAATAATTAGAACCAAATTTGAAACATAAATCTTAATTAAAATAAAAATTAGTATAAACTAAATGCAAAGTCAAAATATATGAAAATCCAAATATTACTAAAAATAATTGTTTTAATTTATTAGAATTGAAATATTAATAAAACATGTCCCTAAAACATAATTAATAGATTTCAAACAACATTAACATTAATTGAGTCATAATCCAAATCCTTACCCTAAGATTTATCATATCTTGAATGATGTATTATGTAGTTAGTTAGGGTATGTTCTTGTAATGCTATCAAAATGGAGTGTTAGTAATCAACATAAATCAACATGAATTCACACCATTTAATAACATACCAAGAATGAAGGTTAGCATACACACATATGAGGAATAAATAAATAGATGACCATTACTTCCCTCATGATGCTCTTGAAGTCATTTGATCTTTCTTGTCTTCCTTCTCTTCACGATCTCATTGCTCCAAGATTGACAAATAAAGATTTGGAGAGATGGATGGGGTTGTGAATGTGGATTGCTCTCACATTAGCATAACAAAGGATGGATTCATGGGTGTTGATTTGGACATGGTAAGGGTGCTATGGAAATGATTATGCTCTCAAAATGACAACATAAAGATGTAATGAAGTGGATATGCAACCAAAAGGGAAACGTAAGAATATGATGAAAGTGGATGATTTGAGATGAATGAAAGTTTCAATTTAGAGACTTCGGGGATTTGAAATGGATGGTCAAGATTGGAAGTTAAATGAAGGGTTGAGATTGAAGGTGAGGAGATGAGTAGTATTGGAATCATAGCCTTGTGACAAGTCTCACAAGGGGTAGGCTTTGGGAAAAGGTAAAAGTGTGCTCACACATGTGTGAGCACCTCTTGGGAAGAGCACTTGTCATGAGGAAGAGGTCCAGATGTGTTCACACATGTGTGAGAAAATATTGGAAAGACCATGCGGCTAGCAAGTGGAAACACTTTTACCAAAGCATAAGGCCTATAGGAAGATGAGATATGACATGTGGACCAAAAGGGAAAGTGATGAATACTAAGAGGGGGGGGTGAATTAGTATGCCAAAAATCAGTGCACTAAAATACTTACATAGTCTAAAGATAAACCGGTAAAGCAGTCTAACAGTCAGACAAGTTACCACATATGCAAGCCAAAATGCGAATAAAGCATTCACCCACAAAAGCAATACAACCATAACACAAGATATTTGACGTGGAAACCCAACTGGGAAAAACCACAATGAGATGGAACTCACAAGTCACTATCTGCAAAATAGAAACCAGATCAGTTAAGGTCAGACCGGTTAAGGTCAAATGTTCTTCACTAGAACAGATCCTATTAGGAATCTCAATCTCTGTTAGGAGATAAGTCCGATTAAAGACTACCTTGTTAGAGGATTTTAGATTCACAAGTGTGAACCACCTTGTTAGAGGATTTTACAAAGGCTTTGAGGCCTACCCAGCTAAGGGCTACAGACTTGTCAAAGATGTGAGTAATCAACAAGTGTTTGATCTATTCTAATAGCACAAACTACTTGATTAGATCTAGTATTGCTCACAGTTAATGCATTCCAGCATTACTTCAGTCTTCTCTATCTCTCTCATAGTTACAACTTGATCTTCTCAGATAAGATCATTCTTACAACAACTCAACATCCACCTTAAACCCTAGCATGACATTAACCCTTTCAGCAACAACTTAAAACCCTAGACATGATGTCCTTTTAAAGGAATCTGATTTCATGTCGGTCCAATAGGATTACATTACAATTTCCTAGGTTCAATGAATCTAGACATACTCAGTAACACGACACAAAAAGCACCGTCAATGTGTCGGGACCGTCAAACAATCGGTGGATTGGTAACTCATCACAAAATGCCAGTTAGTAACTCATCACAGAGTATTACTGGTTCATACAAAATACCGGTTGCCAGTTTGGCAAAAATCAAGACTGGTAAGAATGTGTTGTTCCACTTTGCTCCCTCGTATCGCTTGGGATCTACAAACCGCTTGGGGTCGACATGCCACTTCAGACCGGGAAACACATTCTGTAAAATCACCACTAGTCTAAAGACTAGAATACAACCTACCGGTTGGAACAAATACCGGTTGAGCTTGAGCTCATACATATAAAGGGGATCTCAATACAAGTGTGTGTCCATCAATGACAATCACAACATAAATAAACAAAAATGCCAACAATCTCCCCCTTTGGCATTGATGGCAACACTTAGGAAAATAAAATTTTGACATCTAAGTGTTTTACAACAAAAACTTGCCATTAACAAAAGTGCTCCCCCTAAGCATATACACTATCCCTTAATCAACACAGTGTATAGCAATTTTGCATATAGAGCATAATCATTGAGACATCAGAGCATATAGCATATATCAAAATTTCAAAACCAGATACTTCTCCCCCTTTGTCAGAAGATCAAAATTTTAAAACCAAAAACCAGATAATTCTCCCCCTTTGCCAACAATGACAAAGTACCATTGAATAACCCTATTTCCATATATATATATATAAAAGTTTATGACAATAATGAATAATACTTGTCAAAAACTGATTTATAGTCCTACAAAAATTATTTCACGGATAGAGACCAGGACTCAAGTAGGGAGGTTGCCACTTCCTTCTTTGTTTGCATCTGGGATCCTGTTCCTCCATGGCATCTACTGTGCTCAGTTCCTATGTGACTGTCAGGGCATCCAGGTTCAGATAACATTTCTGAAGAATTTGCAGTCATGGAAGTAAAACCAGTTGAAGCTCCTGCAAATCCCTAGACCGTGTACTGATCTCTTGCTCCATCTTGGCTGATTGGATCTGGAACCGGTGAACGGTTTTCCCATATGCTGCAAAGGAATCATAAGGTGTCTTAAATGTGCCCAAGTAGGACTATAAGTCCGTTTGAAGCTTTTGCTTCTTGGCTAGCACATCATCACAAAATAGATGAGGTTGACAGATTTTGCTAAGTAGCAAGTTTCCCTCATCCAAGGCATTCCTCATGTCCTTTTGGTCTTTCAACAATTCAGTCCTAAGCTCATTCATCTTTTTCACCAGAGCAACATTAAGAGCCTTTTGGTGCTCTTTCTTGACATTGGCCTCTGCTGCTTCTTCCAGACTCTGCACCTGATCATCCACTATAGTACATAGAAGTTTGAGCTATGCTAGTGATGATTCAGTGTCAGGAAGATTAGTACCAGGGATTAAACCGGTAAGGGTGTCTACAGCTGCCTGGATTATGTCCTGTTCCTTTTTCCTACGAATGACTTCAAGGCGCTCTTGGGAAACCTTGATGCTCTGCATAAGCTCAGTCTCACTTGCAGATTGGAGATCAATAGGACTCGAGATAGCAGCTGGTTTGGCTTGGCTCCCAGTTGCCTTAGGAGTCTCCATCTGTGTGCTCTTCATTGCTTTAGCTGTCTTGTCTACTTCTTCCTTCTTCCTTTTCTCTACCTCTTTCTTCTGTTCTTGTTCCCTGTCTTCTTCTTCTTTCTTTTTCTTCTCCTTCTCTTCTTTCTCTTTCTCTTCCTTCTTTTTCTTTTCTTCCTCTTCCATCTTCTTCTTGTCTTCCTCTTCTTTCTTCTTCTTCTCTGCTTCTTCCTTCTTCTTTGCTTCCTCTTCCTTCTTCTTTTGTTCTTCCTCTTCCTTCTTCTTCTGTTCTTCCTCTTCCTTCTTCTTTTGTTCTTCCTCTTCTTTCTTCTTTTTCTCTTCCTCTTCCTTCTTTCTCTTGTCTTCCTCTTCCTTCTTCTTTTCTTCCTTATCCTCTTCTTCTTTCTTCTTCCTATCATCTTCTCTTCTTCTTCTCTTCATCTTTTCATTTCTCCTCTTCCTCTTTTCTCTTCTCTTCCTCTTTCTTCTTTTTCTCATCTTCATCCCTCTTCTTCTTCTCTTCCTGTTCCTTTGTCGCTTCCTGTGTGTCCTTAGCATGTTCACCGCCCTGTTCGGCTTGTTGCCCCTGTTCAGTTCCCTCAGAAGGTATGTCTTGAGTGACATCTTCTACATCCAGGGCATCGACATCGATAGTGTCGATTGGTTCTTCCACCAGGTTTCCTTCCTCATCAAAAACCTCATCCAGTTTGGAAATAACCGGTTCTTTTTCCACTTGGAGGTTGGCCATTCATGCTTTGTGAGCTAGAATAGCATGATTCATGTGCTGATGAGTGTCTTTTTCCACATCATCAATTCTTCCCTCCAATAGCTAGTGTCTTCTTCTCCTTGTGAAGAAGAGACCTTTATTTTGATCCAATACATCAAACAATTCTGAATTCAAGAGGTCGGGAAAGTATTGTGAAAAGAATTTCTCCCTAATCTCCTATTCCTTTTCAATGGCAATGCGCCATTTATTATCTAATGCTTTAAATAAAGAAGCCGATGTCTGAGATTTAATCTTTGATGGCGACCGATCATTCTTGCACAAATAAACAATGATTTCCTGTAGCATTTCCTCCTTCTCCTCATCACTGAAATCATCATAGTAATCTACTAAATGATGAAGTAATTTTCTCCTAATATTCTTAACTATCCTTTGAAAATGTGTCAAAGGTTTGTATGAGGATATGTCAATATTTACTGGTGCGGATGCTGCTGGTTCATTCTTCTTCATCTTCTTTGTCTGTCAGGCCTTCTTTAGCTTTTCATCAGACTCGGTTTCTTCTGAGTCTGGTTCATTTGTCTTAGTCTTCCTCTTTCTTTCGAAGACTTTTGCCGGTGTTACCTCCGGTTTCTTCTTTACCGGTGATCGCTTGGTCACTCTTGGAGTCGCAGTGGTAGCCAGTGCCAATGCTGCAGGCACTACCTTGGCTTTCTTTGCTACTAGTTCTTTTCCTTTCTTAACTGATGGTTCTTCAGCTGGTGCAACCCTCTCCAAGTAGGTTCCGGTCCTCTTAGCCTTTGGATCAAGAGGTGAAGCAATAAGGGTTGAGGCATACCCTTCCAACATGTCATACATAACCTCATAGCCCATTGTCTCTACTTCCTCCATTCTAGGCTCAATAGCCTCCATTAAACATTTGTCCACCTAAATGGTGAAACAGATGCCATCCTTGTATTTCTTCACTATGTCACCTGAGATTCTTACCCTCTGACTCATCTTTCTTCTGAACTCATCAAAATATTTGTTAAGTACTTCAGGGTAATTGGTTCCAATGGCTTGAATGCTTTCCTTTATCTGTTTGGTTACTGGTTGGTCAGGAGACCACTGGACATCTCCTACTCCAGGAAAGTAGCCTTGGAAATAGAAGAACAACCCTACCAGTAGTTGTCCAAACTTGAATCTCAGCGCATTGTCCTGTTTGATTGTCTTTAGATTCAACAAGAGTTGCCTCTGCATACCGGTGCATAAGTCAAAAGATGCATCCTTTTATCATCCGGTAAGCGACATTTACCATTGCAGCAGATACAGAATTAATCCTATTGGCTAAAAATGTTCTGTAGCCTATCACCATGCAGGCGTATTTCACCAGATCATCCTTGATAGGATTAACTGTCATGCCTCATGAGTCACTGGTTGAATTGGTGAGCTTGTCTATTTCGGTTTTGCTCACCTTTCTCAGGGCTGGCACTTCCCCTGTGTTGCAAAAACTGGTGACTGCATGAATTGCCTGAGGTGTAATATCATGCATCCTCTCCAGGTACATCTTGTCACTGTGGACTCTGCTCAAAATAATCCTGATGTGATCCTCCGTAAAATCTTCTAGAAAATATACTGCGTTATGGAATTTCTTCTTCTCTAAGATACTAAACTCCGGTTTGATCTTTTTGTCCTTGCTGCAAAATAGACCTAACTGAGTATGAATAGCTAAAGACCCTAGGTCTTCTATTTTGCAATCAATATAATCAAAAATTCCCTCTTCAACTATGACTCCAGCTGGAACTTGTGATAAGGCATTATATTTGGACTTCCTCTGAATAAAAATTTCTGACTCTATGGATGTACTCGAACTGGTATGAGATGCGGAAGCCATTATAGAGTATTTCAAGAACATGAAAAATACCTTTCAAACGCAAATTTAGGGCTTCCTGATTCTTCTTCACTCCACTCTCCGTCGATTGCCAAATCACCGCTTTGTGTTCTCCACTACCACTTGCAAACTGGATTTGAATCTCTTTCAAGGTTTATCAATTTCTTGAAATCTTAGCTCAAATCGCCTTTTCTTCGCTCTGCACTTGAAAACTTCTCTTTGCTCGAAAACAGATAGTGAGAAATGATTTGAAAAATGCTTTTATACATGTCTCTCACCTATCGCCATTAATGCTCCTCTATTAGGGTGTAAACCCTAATTTGCCTTTTTACCATTTCTGATCTTCTGCCAAGTGATAGGTATAGCATACCGGTTAAGGTCTTTTACCAGTGTAAACTGGGGGTTCAAAAGAATTTCGCCGTTTGCTCCCCCTAAGCCTTTGAGGCTTAGTTTGCCAGTTCCGATATTTCCACACTAGGTGCAGAAACCGGTTCCTCTTCCAACATTGTTGGTTTCTTCCTCCAGGTTTTGTTCATGTCCCCTTGAACTTTTTCAACATCAATTTCTCCTTCCTGAGTGACTGATATATCATCAGATATACTTTTTCTGCTTTTGTAGAATCTTGCAATGTGACCTGGTTTGTTGTAGTGATAACAAACAAGTCTAGGTGCTCTCCAAGGCCCATTGTACATGTTTCCATTCTTCCTTCTGAATGTTACAGCAGTGTGACCATGACCATGACAGATCATACAATTTTCTCTCCATCCGGTTGCCGCTTGATGGCCACCGCTTCTTGTCTGATGATTGAAGACATTAAACCGGTTGTGGTTCTAGTTCACAAAAGGTTCAGGACCAGTTCCTTGGGTCCTTTGAGGATATCTACCAGTGTTATCCATCACAGACCTACATTCAAATGCTCTATGCCCAAACTTGTTGCATGCATAACAATGACCATTGAACTTATTAGATCTAGGTATATTGTTAATAAAATATGGAAAATTATTGTAGGCTTTGCTCCTACATACATTGGCAATGTGTCCTTCTTTAAGACAGTTAAAGAAAACAGGTTTGAATTTTTGCTTACCTTTTCCTTTGAGTGTCAGTTGCTTCTTTGATGCTTCAGCATTTGTTCCCGAGGATTCTCCTTCCTCATGTCTAGAGAAACCAAGACCATTGGTATTCTTTGCCGGTCTAGATGACTCAAGCTTTTGCTCTAGCTTGACAGTACTTTTGCCAAACTTAGCAAGTATTTCCTTTGACTCAGAGAGTTCCTTGGAAATAGCAGTGTTTGTCTCCATTAGACTTGCATTTTCCGAGATGGCTATGTTCAGTTCTCCTTGCATGTATTCATTTTCCATTCTGCTCTCATGAAGGTGAGCAGTCAGTGCATTAATCTCTTGTTTCAACTTGGAGATCTCATGATCTCTGTTCTTTACTAGATCTTCAGCTTTTCTTCGGTTCTCAAGCTCTTGACTAAACTAAATAGTCAGTCCTTCCAACTCCTTTCTCAGATTGGAGTTTGAATCATTTAGCTTATTCACTTCAGCAATCATGGCTTCCATGTTAGCTTCATCTTCAAAACTACTTTCAGATAGTTCCATCAGCCTCTCTGCATGTTCTCTCCTTTTTGCTTGAGATGCCTTGTATTTGACCATAAGATCATCATAGGCTTACTCAGACTTAGTGAGCCATTGAGTAAGTTCCCTCATGGTGTATTCCCCCATATCTCTTTCCAAGTGGTTAAACTTATAGAAAGGTAGGCTCTGATACCAATTGATGAATACTAAGAGGGGGGGGGGTGAATTAGTATGCCAAAAATCAGTGCACTAAAATACTTACACAGTCTAAAGATAAACCGGTAAAGCAATCTAACAGTCAGACCGGTTACCACATATGCAAGCCAAAATGCGAATAAAGCATTCACCCACAAAACAATACAACCATAACACAAGATATTTGACGTGGAAATCCAACTGGGAAAAACCACGGTGAGATGGAACTCACAAGTCACTATCTGCAAAATAGAAACTAGATCGATTAAGGTCAGACCGGTTAAGGTCTTACAATGTTCTTCACCAGAACAGATCCTGTTAGGAATCTCAATCTCTGTTAGGAGATAAGTCCGATTAAAGACTACCTTGTTAGATGATTTTAGATTCACAAGTGTGAACCACCTTGTTAGAGGATTTTACAAAGGCTTTGAGGCCTACCCGGTTAAGAGCTACAGACTTGTCAAAGATGTGAGTAATCAACAAGTGTTTGATCTATTCTAATAGCACAAACTACTTGATTAGATCCAGTATTGCTCACAGTTAATGCATTCTAGCATTACTTCAGTCTTCTCTATCTCTCTCACAGTTACAACTTGATCTTCTCAGATAAGATTGTTCTTACAACAACTCAACATCCACCTTAAACCCTAGCATGACATTAACCCTTTCAGCAACAACTTAAAACGCTAGACATGATGTCCTTTTAAAGGAATCTGATTTCATGTCGGTCCAATAGGATTACATTACAATTTCCTAGGTTCAATGAATCTAGACATACTCAGTAACACGACACAAAAAGCACTGTCAATGTGTCAGCACTGTCAAACAATCGGTGGATTGGTAACTCATCATAGAGTATTACCGGTTCATACAAAATACCAGTTGTTGATTTGGCAAAAATGAAGACTGGTAAGAATGTGTTGTGCCGCTTTGCTCCCTTGTACCGCTTGGGATCTACGAACCCCTTGGGGTCAACATGCCACTTCAGACCGGGAAACACATTCTACAAAATCACCACTAGTCTAAAGACTAGAATACAACATACCGGTTGGAACAAATACCGGTTGAGCTTGAGCTCATACTTATAAAGGGGATCTCAATACAAGTGTGTGTCCATCAATGACAATCACAACATAAATAAACAAAAATGCCAACAGAAAGGTGTAGGGTGGCTCCATGGGGAAGAGCATTCTCACATGTGTGAGAACTCATGGGTCAAAAGTGAGGTGGAGAGGCGAAATGACTTGTGCATGAAAGTCATTTATGAGGGGAGTCACATGTGGACTTGGGTAGGTGTGTAATATTTAAAAAAAGGATAAATGTTAATAGGGATTAAAATTTGGTTAATTATCTTAATGGAGGGGGTTAAAAGGTAGGTTTGTAGGAATTTCCAAATTAATTTAATTAATTGGGATTAGGAAGAGGATTGGAATATTACCTAAGGTTGAGTTTGATTTATTGAAATAAATCAAACTTTAGAGGAAATGAGACAAATAAATTAATTATATGGATGGAAGGGGGTAATTAATTAAATATGATTTAATTAATTTAGGGATAATCAAGGGCTAACATGATTAATTAAATTAATTATGCGATGTGGGAGAATTAATTAAATATTAATTTAATTAATTTTGTGTCTCTACATTTTGCCCTTCTTTGATATAGCATCATGAAGTGATGTTATATCAAAGAAGAATAAAGCATAGTGGATAGAAAAAGACAAGGACTAGTAGCATGATGCCCTAGTCACTGGTGGGTTGAGGAAGGATGATGAGGAAGTAATGGTATGCCCATTCGAGAGGACATGCAGGTTCCAAGAACATGAGTGTGCTCTCGAAATGGATAGGACTATAGGATGAAAGGGAAAAGGGGAGGGTTAGGGAAGGTGAATAAACTAGAGTTTACAAGGGAAAAGGGGAGACAGAAGGAAAGAGGATATGATGGGTTGAATGAAAGTCTTACGAAGAGGATGGGATTGTTGTTAGGTATTATGTAGAGAGAAATCCTAAGTTTAATGTTGCAAAGGATTATCGACACCACTGGTTATAAAAGTCAAGATGTTGTGAATATTTGATGCATGGACTAGACTCACAAACAATAGGTTATGTTAATGCACACAAGTTCACAAACACCCATTATGGTGTAAATACAATACTTGTTGGATCATATAAGAGAAATTGCAAACATGCCATACCACAAAAACTATGCCCCAATGTACACCAACCCAGATGTACTGAGATATAAGATGATCAAGGCAACCATGAATAGGTATAGTCCTAGGACAAAAAATAAAATCAAAGTGAAAAGATCATTCAAGCAAACAAATCAATTGGCCAACAAACATATCTTGCCAAGAGTAGGACATGGATTTGGATTGCTAGGAAGGGGAAGGATGCATCTCGATGGGCATTGATTGATAGGATAAATTGATAGAAGGCAATAGATAAGCTGGCTGGGAGAGATTCTAGTCAAGAGGATCTCTGCTTGGATTTATTTAACATAACATGTGTGGATAGGTGTTTGGATTACGTGCAAGTCAAGATAAACTTAGATGGTTGGGAAAAACTCATATTTGATGGGTAAAGCTTAGTTTGATGGGGATCATAAATGGATTGGATGGAATGGGAGGAGGATAAATGATTGGATAAGATTGGATGGGATGGGGAATATGATTGGATATGATGGGATTGGATTGTGGATATAAGATAAATGGATTGGGACAAATGACAAGGGAGAACCGAGGCTTGGTAAAAGGATGGAGGGATGGAGAGATTTATTGGATATGAGATGGAGAGTGATAGGATATGGAGGAATAAAGGATGAAAGATAGGTAGAATGGGGATCCAAGAACTATGTTTCAAACGAGTAAAATACCCCACACTAGAGGTGGTGGAATTAAGGATGGAAGGATAGTGGATACATATGTATGTCTATGGAGGAGGACTTTAGGCTTTCATTTTCCAAAGCATGCATGGATATTATTTTTCCTCTAGCATGATCGAGATCAAAGATAGGAAGGTTGGATTTAGAGAGGATGAGGAATATGAGATGGAGGATATGGATAGGATAGTCAATATCAAAGATAGGAAAGGAGGATGGACATATATAGGATGTGGATAGAGGATAAGGGATATGGAGGATGTGGATGGTAGGATGACATGGATAAATATTTCCCCCAAGTGTAGAGTACAAGAGGATGAGGGGATTACACATGATTATTGTTTACCAAGTTTTCATCATGGTACTTACCCAAGGCACCAGAAGAAGTGGTTTTCACCATTGGATGGATTTTTTTTCTTTAATTTTTTTTAATTTTTGGATTCTTGGAATAGTTTGGATGGATAAGGATGAGGATAAGTGGATGTAGATACTTTGAAGATAGTGGATGTGTGAAAGGGAGATTGAGGGAGGAATCAAACATATAGTTCCATGGATAGTATCCCTTGAAGCTATATTGAACCAATATAACTGGAGGTATGCTCATAGATGTTGGTAGAAATAGATGGGGAGATGGAATGGATGGAAGATGGAGGGGGATAAGTATTTATGCAAAATTTTGAATTAAAGGGATGGGATTATGGAAAATAGAATTTGGATAATGGATGGGGTTGTGGAAGATTTGTGGATAAATGGATGGGAATATTGGGAAGATCAACATTGGCACACACCTTGAAGGGTGGTGGAATTGTGGAAAAGAGGATTTTAAATTAGATGGAGGATCAAATGCAGGATTTGGGAAATGAGGACCCAAAATAGACGAAGGGGATGATGGACTTGGGATGGTGGATTTTAAGGCATAAAGGTCCAAAATGGATTTTAAAGATAAGGGATCTTTAGAGGGGTGATTAGAGGACTTATGAGTGGAGTAAGCTTTTGGATTAGCAATTTTGGATGCAAATTTGGAATTTTCTTTGAGATGGACTACATCTGTGAGTAGTTTCAGAATCCACATAGTTTTTGATTTTTTTTTTGGGGGCCTTTGTGGCCTTTTGGATCATATTTTTCTTTCTTGAGCATGTGTTTTTTAGGGGAAATGTTGATCCTTGGATTTTTGTGGATTTCCAACTTTATACAGTTTGGGGTTGGCATCCAAATTGCTTCCAATAGCAATGGTAGAGGTGCATGAAGATGGATGACTTATATATTTTATGGATGGTATGGTTGAAGGAGAGTGTGGGAAGGGATTCAAAGATGTGTTCCTTTGTTGCTCATGCTTATGGATCATTTGAGGTGATGGAGTGGTGGATGGAGGGATGTAAGGACCCAAGATGGATGGAAGGGATGAAGGGTTTAGCTTTGTAACATAAGGACCTGAAATGGATATGGATGAGGAAGGAATGGAATTTTGGACAAAAGGGCCAAAAATGGATGTGGAAGATGGGGGATGGTATGATTTTTATTTATACAGAGGTAGTGTTGATGTCAGAGGGATGGAAGATATATCAACATCATGAGTATGAGCTTTGTAGCCAATGCCATATGAACTTAAATTTCCTGTGACTTGAAGGGGTTCAATATGCCTTGCTAATGGATGTCGAACCCTTTACCTTGATAATTCATTTTATGAAAAAATATTTCTCCCATAGGATACTTATTATTTTGGAAACAATATGTGAGTCCCTATTTGATGTAGCCATAACCGGTAAAAACCCTCAAAAGAGTCATCCGGCTTATGCAACAAGAGAGACACAATGAAAGCAGTAAGAAAATGTAACAAATTCACATAAACAGATCATATTAAAGCCTTAGAACTTCCAACAAACATCCGACCATAATCATATTATCATTAAAGAACATCTGGTAATTAACCGGTTACATGCAGGCTTCAAGCCAGATACAATCCAACTGAGACTCTAAGAATCAATTGGATCACAACATGCGAATCTCAATCCTTATTCTTAGTTATATTTCCTCTGCTCCTACAAATGAATACATCATAACATATTTATACCCACAGGAACATATCCAGGTCGGCCTCATAAGATTACATTCACCAATGTAGGAAAAATGAAATGTGTAATTAGGTCGACCCTAAGATTTAAGAAATCTTTCCAGAAAATAACAACCAAGTGATGCGGTTTAGCATGAAGGTTGGTCACACACCAAATAACATTGGACAAGACCCAAGATGGATCCAAACACCAATAATTATGCCGGTAATGAAGGAAAACCAACCGGTGAGCACAAGAACTGTCCCAGAACCCAGAAACAGTCAACCAGAGGCGATAACTGACCGAAAAAGAATCCAAATGAACTGGAAATATGGAATCAAACACATGAAACCATCTAGAAATAAAAAATAAGATCTTCCATGAAGAACAAGCAACTACCGGTACATACTAGTAAGAACACAAAAAACTGCACAAAGAGCTAAACAAGAACAAAACTGAAAGGAAATATTTTTGGTTGATGCAAGATTGCTCATTGATTGGGGATGCTCTTGCATCAAACAACCTAGGTAAAAAAAGATGTTCCATGAGAGGCAACTCATGAACATCTAAAAGGATTCAGAATGAAGATCCCATGCTCATTTCTCATCCAAACATCCTCTTTATTTGCCCACCTCTATTTTAGTTCCTCCGGTGCCTCAACCAACTTCTCTAACCTCTGACTCCCTTTTTTTTTTTTTTTTTGCTTCAAATCTGCACATTGCCTTGGTTTCTACAACTCTGATTTGGTTTTTCCACAAGACTTCATTTGGTTTGTCACCATAAGCTCTCTATTGACCGGTTCTACCTGACCATCAGGTTCAACTGTCAGATCCTTTTGCAAACCCATGTCACCCTTCGGTATAACCTGTGCAACTGGTTCTATTAGATATTTCTTTAAAACCTCTGGTATGACATCTACAACCAGTTTTTTTAAACCTTCTGATATAGCCCCTACCACCAATTTCTCAGTATTGCCACTTTTTTTAGGACTCAGATTCTTCACCTCCTTCTCTTTCTCCTTCAAAGAAATCAATATGAATTTTTGTCCATCCTTTTCAATAGTAACTAGGTTTCTTCTATAGTCATAAATAGCTCCTCTATCATACTGCCAAGGGTTTCCTAACAAGACATGACAAACACTCATGGACACAACATCACATAAAACTTCATCTCTGAAAGGCCCAATATTGAAACTCACCAAACACAACTCCTTTATCTCTATCCTCTTATCATATTGTAACTAACTTACCTCATAAGGACAAGGATACTTAAGCCTCTTCAACCCAAGCTTCACAACCATCTCCTCAAATACTAAATTATCAGTACTTCAACTATCTACAATGACCTTGTAACACTTACCACTTGATCTACACATAGTTCAGAAAAGACTCTTCCTTTGAGTAGATCCGATATCCTTTCTTCTGAACATAAGGGATTCTCCTTGCTCTGAAGCACAGTCAGATCCGGTTCTTCACTTGCCACACAACTTCTTGCAATCACTTTCTTACATTCATAGGATCTATGTCCGTTTTCTCCACACTTGAAACATTTGCTAGGAAATTCTCTATTGGTATGGTATGATGGACTTGAAAAGAACTGAGAGGGGGGGGGGGGGTGAATCAGTGACACCAAATACAAGACTACTTCAAACACTAACAGGTAGATGAACTTAATCAAGAATTTAAACAAAATACATGCTATCCAAAATGATATAACAACATCCACATAAAGTAAAACATCCACCATAACACATGTTTATACGTGGAAAAACCCAAATAGGTAAAAACCACGGTGAGATGGAACTCACAAGTTAACTATCTACAGTAATAGATAACTGACTAGTTAAGGTCTTACAAAGTGCTCTGCTAGGAGCAAATCTTGTTAGAGATCCCAAGCTTGATTAGAAGCTTATACCTTGTTAAGAGTACTACCCTATTAGGAGTAACCTCGCTGGAGGATTTGAGAATCCAAACTAATGGATCACCTTGTTAGAGGATTTGTACAATGAAGCTTGTTAGAGCTTACCTGGTTAGGGGATTTGATTCTGTTGTAATGATTAGAAAACAACAAGAATGGTTTGATATATTCTGAGTCGCACAATACTTGCTTGGTCAGATCATTCTAAGTACATTCAACACTGCTCTTCACCTTAACACTTATTTCTCTTCAACAAAAGCTTTCACTCTTGATGCATATCAGTATTCACATAATCTCCTCTCTATCAATATCAGTTTCATATGATTCACTAAGATGTCATTAAATAGACATTTAAATCTTATGTCGGCCTTAGGAAATCAAAAGACAATTTCCTAGGTGTAGTGTATCTAGACAAGTAATCATAACTCATCACAAAAATGACCGCCAAGAAAATGGTGCTTGTAACTCATCACAAAAGAAGATACCAGTTAGAATAGTCAATATCGGTTGGAACAAAACATGTGAACTATTGTCCTGGAATCTTCCGCTTGATCTCCATCTTCATCTTCATCTTCATTTTGATGCTGACTTAGTGTAGCCACAGGTTATCTCTTAAGCACATACCAGTTGACACAGAGTATCGATTAGAGATAATCCTTAAACATACCGTTTGACAGTGTAAACCAATTGAAGTTACATCGGTAGTCAATGTGATCATATGTGTGTGTGTGAGAGTGTTTCATCAATGACAACAAGTGATGAATACATTACAATCATCATGAAGCCAACAATCTCCCCCTTTGGCATTGATGGCAACACTTAGAAAATTTTAGAGTAATACAATACCGCTAAGTGTGCATACACAACATATTTAAACATGTGCTCATACTCCCCTTTAATTCAATACTCCCCCTTAATGCATGCATAAATACAAAATTTTCAAAAACACACATACATATTATTACTCCCCCTTTGATAACAATGCCAAAATGATAAAGTAAAATATATACATATATATTGAAAATCTGTATCAAAGTGTTCATCATATATTACAACTTAAAAAAAGTTCATGCATTGGCTAATCTCATAAAAATATCATTGAAGTTTTGCTTCATCTATGATAAAGCATTTTCCCATGATTCCAGTATGTTAGTAGTATACTCAGATGTAGACATCAACTGGGAATGGAATTCTTCCATTGAGTCTAGCGTGCAGGTTTTAGGAGTAGCAAGAATAGCTTCTGTATTGGAGTAGGCTCTCTGAAGGATGTCGACCTGTGAGGTGAGTTGACTCTTGAGCTCTTTCAGAGATCGGAGTCCCTTAGCCTTCTCATTATCATTCCTATTCATTCTTTCATACAAATCATCTACAGATCGGTTAAAGGCATGAATGGAGTCCTGGAGTGGGACATATGCCTTGCATAACCTTTCCATTTCTTGTTTGGTTTCAATTTGACTCTTAGAAATGTCAGAATAAAACAAAGAAACATTGGAGGTAGAGGCAAGATACTTTCCTCCAGATTCAATAGCTTTCTTTAACAAACTTCCATTATGAGATAAAGCCATTTTGCCACTTTCAATGTTCTTTGCTAGTTTATCTCCATATTTCTTCTTGTGGCTCTTCTCAGTAGACATTTGAGCAACATCTTCAAGCATGTTGATTCATTCAGATGCATCTGCAACTAACTGACCAAGTTTGCTGATGGGTGTAGGAAGATGTGCAACAGCTGTTTCCAGTAGTAAACCAAACAAAATTTCTACTGCATTCTGGATTGTCTCTACTTCAATCCTTTGCTCTTTCACTCTCTTCTTGTGTGCTTGAGATTGCATAACATTAGCAATCTTCATCATTTCTGATGCGCTCAAAGTGTTCATATCAATGGGTCTTGAAATACTTAAAGAATCAACATCATCATCTTCAAGTAGTTTCTACTTCACCGGTTCAAGGTATACACTCTTAATGATAGCTCTCTCTGTGTTCTTCTTTATTGTCTCCTCAGGTAACTGAGTGACAACTTTCTCAATAGACTCATTTTGAGTATTTTCAATGACTGGTGGAGATTGGGGTTTCTCCAGTTGTTCTGTTGCCGGTTCATTGTCCATTGTTAGTTGAATACCCGGTTGTTCAACCAATGTATCCTTTACTTTAGTAATTGTAGGAGGATCCATATCTGGTGCAGTGATGTCTCTGATGAATACTAAGAGGGGGGGTGAATTAGTATGCCAAAAATCTTTGCACTTAAACACTTTGCAAGACTAACAGTAAACCGGTAAAACAGTTTAGCAAACAAATTGGTTAACACACATGCAAACCAAATAGCTAATAATGCATTCACCCACAAAAGCACAAACACCATAACACAAGAGATTTTGACGTGGAAACCCAAATGGGAAAAACCATGGTGAGATGGAACTCACAAGTAATTATCTGCAGAATAGGAACCAAACCAGTTAAGGTCTTACAATGTTCTTTACCAGAACAAATCCTGTTAGGAATCTCAATCTTTGTTAGGAGATAAGTCCGATTAATGACTACCTTACTAGAGGATTTTAGATCCATAGATGTGAACCACCTTGTTAGAGGATTTACAAAGGGCTTTTGGGCCTACCTGGTTAAGGGCTACAGACTTGTCGAAGATGTGAGTAATCAACAAGTGATTGATCTAGCTAATAGCATAGACTGCTTGGTTAGATCCTTAATGGCTTGTTCCTAATGCATTCCAGCATTACTTCAGTCTTCTACACATTCATTCTCTCTCTAACTCCTCAACCACCTTAAACCCTAGCAACAACATTAAATTTTCACAACAACAACATTATCAACACCTAAAACCCTAGACATGATGTCCTTATAAAGGAATCTGATTTCATGTTGGTCCAATAGGATTACATTACAATTTCCTAGGTTCAATGCATCTAGACATATCTGGTAACACGACATGAAAAGCATAGTTAAAGTGTCGACACTGTCAAACAATCAATGGATGGTAACTCATCACAAAATGCTGGTTGGTAACTCATCACAGAGTATTACCAGTTCATACAAAATACCGGTTCAAGGAAAATGCCGGTTGCCGGTTTGACAAAATTGAAGATTGGGAAATATGTGTTTTGCTGCTTTGGTCCTTCGTACCGCTTGAGATCCTCGAACCACTTGGGGTCTACATACCGCTTCAGATCGGTAAACACTTTTTGCAAAACACCAATAGTATAAGGACTATAGTGCATCATACCGGTTGGAACAATTGCCGGTTGAGCATAACTCATACATACAAAAATGATCTCAATGCAAGTGTGTGTCCATCAATGACAATCACAACATAATCATAAAAAATGCCAACAATCTCCCCCTTTGGCATTGATGGCAACACTTAGGAAAATAAAATTTTGACATCTAAGTGTTTTAGAACAAAATCACGCCATTGGCAAAATTGCTCCCCCTAAGCATATACACTATCCCTTTAACTATTTTCCACATAGAGATATCAGAGCATACATCAAAATTTTAAATACTAGATACTTCTCCCTCTTATAATACTTCTCCCCCTTTTCCAGCAATGACAAAGTACAGCTGAACAACCCCTGTTTCCATGTGGTATTAAAATAATAAAAGTTTATGACAATAAGGAATAAAACTTGTCAAAAATAGATTTAAAGTCCTACAAGAATTGTTTCATAGATAAAGACCAGGACTCAAGTAGGGAGGTGGCTACTTCTTTCTGTGTCTGCATCTGGGAGACCTATTCTTCCATGGCGTCAATTGTGCTCATCTCCTGTGTCACTGTTAAGGAATCCAAATTTAGATAGCACTTCCAAAGAATTTGCATACATGGGAGTAGAACCAGTTGTAGCTCCTGCAAATCGCGAGACCGGGTGCTGATCTCATGCTCCAGTTTTTCTGTCTAGATGTGAAACCAGTGAACGGTTTGCCCATAGGCTATAAAGGGGTCATAAGGCAGCTTGAATGTGCTCATGTAGGACTACAAGTCAGATTGAAGCTTTTGCTTCTGTGTAAGCACATCGTCATAGAATAGATAGGGTTGGTAAATCTTGCTGAGTAGAAGATTCCCCTCATCCAAAGTGTCCCTTATATCCTTTTGTGCTTTTTGGAGTTCAATCCGGAGCCCATTTAACTTCTTCACCAGAGCAATATTTAGAGCCTTTTGATGCTCTTTCTTAGCATTTGCCTTTGCTACCTCTTCTAAGCTCTACACTTGATCATCTACTACTGTGCATAGGAGCTTTAGTTTAGCCAATGATGAGTCGGTATTGGGGAGGTTTGTACCAGGTAACAAACCGGTAAGAGTGTCCACCGCAGCTTGGATCACATCTTCCTCCTTCTTTCTCCTTAACACCTCAAGGTGTTCTTGAGAAACCTTGATGCTCTGCAGTAGCTCCATTTCACTTGTAGACTGGAGGTCAATAGGACTGGTAAGGTCAACTGGTTTGGCTTGACTACCGATTGCCTTAGGTGTCTCCATCTGCATGCTTTTTGCCGCTTCTCCTACCTTGTCTTCCTCTGTTTTCTTCTTTACCGCTTCTCTTCTCTTTTCCTCTTCCTTTTGCCTTTTCTTTGTTTCCTTCCACTTCTCCTCTTCCTTCTTCTTTGCTACTTCCTTTCACTTCTCTTCTTCCTTCCTCTTTTTCTCATTCTCTTCCTCTTTCTTCTTCCTTGCATCTTCTTGTTTCTTTTTCTCTTCTTCCTCTTCTTTTCTTTTCTTTTCTTCTTCTTTTCTCTTTTTCATCTTTCTTCTTCTTCTCCTCTTCAT